>NC_020399.1:421113-423383 GCF_000321355.1 Plasmodium cynomolgi strain B
AAAAAAAAAAAAAAAAGGAAGAAAAAGGAGAAGAAAAAAGACAAGTCGCTTTTCCTTCTTTCCGGTGTTCCCCAACTTTCACGTTTCCCTTCACGTATTTTGATTTGGGTCCACGCTGGGAACCCCCGCGTCGATGCCCAGTTGCTGCCAATACGTCCTCTTCCTTTCGGAAGCCCCGCCCCCCTTCACTGGTTGTCTTTCCTGTAACGGTCCCTCATCAACGTTGTGACGTGCTCCTTAACGAGTGTTAAGTTATGGTTGAAAATGTAGTCGCTGTATATTTCGATGTACCTGTTCCGTAGAAACTTCCGATTCAGAGTTTCGCAAGCCTTCCTGGCCTCCTCCTCGTCGTCGAAATAAACATGCGCTTGACCAGTGGGTTTGTTTTTTACCCCCCGGATGATGTGGATTGGGTACCCTACCTTGGCCAATTGGAAATTCTTAAAAAAGGTTTTTATTTCTTCTTCTGAAGCGTCGAATGGTAGTCCTCTCAATTTCAGCCTGGGCAGGTTAACTTTTTCTTCCTGCACATGTTGGTATTCGCTGAAAAATCTTCGAATATTTTGGGCGGGTGTTTGGTGCACCTCCCGTAAAGGTGTGCCCCGCATATTGGCACTGCTAACCAGCTTACATGGCTTGCCTATGAGACTTTTACCTTTCTGCAGTGTTGACATCATTTTGTATGTTCGTGTAACTTCCCCGGGTGGGTGATTCGGCGCCTATGGGCATACCCGCCACCTGCTCCCCTTTTGCTAACTTTCCAAATGGGTGAAAAACAGAAAAGTTCGCCTGATGTCGGCTACTACCCCCTACCACCATAGAGGTGAGGTTCATCCTTTTGGAGATCTCAAAAAGGTTTTCAAATGGTACGCTTTTAACAAAGGGATGGCTGATATGAGCCCCACGAAAAAAAAAGCAAAAAAAAATAGCAAAAAAAAATAGCAAAAAAAAAAAAGAAAAAAAAATCGTATCGCTACCCGTGTTGCGTAAGTCCAACTGAATGGCTGACACGGTCCCGCGTGGGGCACACGTCAAGAAGAGGAGTGCATACGCGAGAAAATGTGCAGGCATATGCCAATCGCGACGTGCACGACGAGCACGACGAACGTCATTAAGAGGCAAACGTGACATACGCGGTAAAAGTTGCCAATACTGACAATGCGGAGAAACCTAACGAGTTAAGGGAACACCCAAGCTCACCTTTATTTCACGTGAGAACACTCGCCGGCCGGTTGAACGCGGAAGAAGGAGAAGTTCCTCCACAGTTAATTTCCTATTCCTTTCCTTTTCCTTTTCCTTTCCCTTTCCTTTCCTTTTCCCTTTCCTTTTTCCGTCCCCCTTCCCTTTCCTTTCCCTTTTCCCAAACATTCCAACCCCTCACACGTGGAGTTTATGCATCCTGTACGAAGCAACAGAGGAACCCTTTTGACAAAGCTACGGAAGGTCAACCGACACAAGAAAGTATGGACGAGAATATCAGCAGCCTTTTCGGTGGCGGCCTCAGCAGTGGCGGTAGCGGCAGTAGTGATGCTGATTTAAAAAGAATAGAAGAAGAAAAAAAAAACCTTAATGGGAATAACTTAAACTTACTCCTAGGCGACTTGAAAATGATGACCGCATACGAAATGTCCTCCGAGTGGAATGACACGAAAATGATGAACGAATGCTTTAATAATTTCTCCTGGTTCGATTCAAGGGTGTTAAAAAATATGCAAAATTATTTGAGTGCGGATGAAGTGGAACGGTCCAAGATCGATTACGCATATAACACGTTGTTTCCGAAGCCAGTGGATGTGAAGGACACAAAAATGAATATGATGTCCCTGTGGATCAAGTCGCGCATTCATTACAACAACAGCTTTTTCCCCTTGCAGTTGTCCCCGTACGACGCATGATCGGGGGGAGCGCGGCAAGGCTGCCCCTGCCACCATGTACACCACCGCAGCGCGTTCATGTAGCTTGTTCATTTATTGTCTTTATGATACTTTACCATTTTTACCATCTTTACTATCTTTATTGCTTTTTTTTTTTTTTTTTTTTTTTTTTTTTCTTCCCTTTTAACTCCTTTCGCGCCCACCCCTTCGTCGGCACGCCAACTCCTCGCATGAAGAAGCTCTACCCATAGAAGTGTTCACGCAAAGTGGCAGACCAACCCCCCGGTGCGGTTAACCCCTACTCCGTCTAAGTTGCTCACAGGAGGGGAATCCCTCGTGAAGAGCACCCCTCTCGAAGTCGTAAAGAAAGTTTAAGCGGCAAAGTGGGGTAAAGGT
>NC_020399.1:423413-425434 GCF_000321355.1 Plasmodium cynomolgi strain B
TTCCCCCTGTCACGCTGCTTATTTGTAACAGTTGGGAGGTGTTCCCCTTCGTGACGCAAATGTAGGGGGAGGAGGGGGTCACCACCCCCTGGAGAGACAACAAATGGTAGACCCCAATTTTGCAGTTGGGTTTATGTTCAACCCCCTCACACTCGTGTGTACGCAGGTGAGCCCTTCACCCCATATGGTGTCTCTTCCCACCTAGCGTAAGCAATTCCTCTCACATGAGGACTTCGTTTATCTTACGCCCCAGCTGGTCGACATTTGAGTAAAACTTATTCAAAACGAAGAGGGGCACATCCAGGGCCTCCTTTATATAGATATTCGTGGCAAGTTCCTCATATTGAGTCCCATCGAAATGGTCCACCATCTGCTCATCATTCGTATTGGCTTCTTCACCTGTGAAAATGGAAAGGGGGAGAGCCTTTCATGGGGTGCATCTCCAAGGGAGCCCTTATTATGCCCATTCGTGCAAACCCTTTTTCTCCATGAGGGCCCCACCCACGGGGTGGAAGAATATACATATATATACGTAGATCTTCCCACGTGAGAGAGAGAGAGCAGCCGCTGGCCCAAACGAACCAATCAAAGAGAAAAGTACTCACCGAGCTTCAGGGCATCCGATGTGAACAAGCACTCGGGTGGAGACGCTGAGGAAAAACGACCCCCATAAGTCACATGTACACACACAGGGGAAAACAAAAAAAGATATTCGATCATACTGTAAATGGAAAAAATGTTTTCAAAAAAATATTTTATTATATTCTTAGCTTCTTCAAAATGGAAGAGAATAAATCGTGTGCACACTCCTCTTAGTTCATCTGCCTTGAAGGGACGTGGCTCTTCCTCCTTCTTTCCTTCAATTTCGTTATTTCCTTTCTCATTGATACACATTCCATTCTCATTCTCTGTGTCCTCTCCCGTTTTTTGTTTTATATTCACGCTGATGGGTGGTTTGTTTGGCGTAGTTTGTTCCCCCTCTTTGTTGCTGACTCGGTTGGAGGGCCTAACATAATTGTTGCTATTCATGGAGTATGACTCACCCTCAACGTAAGTACATCCCCCTTCTTGAGGAACGTCCCTTTTCAAATCGCTATCCCCTGTTGGGTCCTCCATCCAACCGTAGTGTACATTTTTACTTATCAAATGGAAGAAATAATTTATGGTTTTTTTTTTTCTCTCTTTCTTTTCTTTTAAATTGTCTCTAATTTTACGCATGGTCATAAGAATGATGGAAAGAAATAAATTAAGCTTGTATATATCTAACCCTATTCTGTTAGCGTAGAGGATGGCTTGTATCACTACGGCTGGGACCAGTTTGTGCTTGTGTGCACCTTTAGCAGTTATCCTGTCTCCGTACAGGCACTTGGTTATCTCGTCACCGATAAGCTCCTGTTCGTCATTCACCTTTTTGTTGTTAAACAGGGGGTGGCAACGTTTTTCTTTGCCTTCCCTGATTAGCGGCGACTTCCCGGTTGGGTGCCCCCCTTTTTGCTGCTCCTCCCCAGTTGGCGGCGACTTTCCGGTTGGTTGCCCCCCTTTTTGCTGCTCCTCCCCAGTTGGCGGCGACTTCCCACTAGGATGCTCCTCCCCACTTGGCTGCTCCCCCCCCTTCTTCGCCCTTTCCCTCATCGAGCAGTCTTCCGAACTGAAAACCAACTCGCAGTTGCCCAAAGACATAATTTTGTGTCCCCCCCCCTTCAAGTGCTTCGCGTGTTTAAAAAGCCCCAGTATTCCCTCCAGCATTTCGATGGAGAAAAAAATTACGACGTCCTCATGGTAGAGCTTTCCCATCGCTGTCATTTTGCAATTCCAAGGGGGGAGACACAACCTCTTATGTGTAGACATCAAATGGTGAAGGGCACAACGCGGGATGCTCTTCAATTCTTTAATTCTTATTTTTCAGCGCTTAAAATGGACACCTTTTTTTTTTTTCATACTTTTGAGGATACCCCCCATTTGGACGATTTTATCATCCTGTTTGGCTGCCCCCTTTTTTCCAATTTTTTTTTTTTTTTTTT
>NC_020399.1:425794-431991 GCF_000321355.1 Plasmodium cynomolgi strain B
GTACTATGCGTGTACGCTTAAGCGGCAAAAGCGAAGAAGCAAACGGGGGAGCAATCTATGCTGGCATGTGAAGGCGTATGCGCGTATGACCGACCCCTATGTAAGGACACACTACAGGAGAGCGGTGCCCCCGAACGCGTAACTGTGACGCGGCAAGGGTGAGCTTATTCCCGCACAGGCACTTAACTGCGTAGGGTATAGCGTGCAACGTACTTAGGGGGGGCGGTACGCCCGGAGTCGCAGCTCAGCTGATAGGCGACAGTTCAGGGGTGGCAGCTGACAGTTCAGAGTTTAGGATTGATAGCTGAGAGTTGATAGCTCAGGGTTGATAGCTGAGGGTTGATGACTCATATTTCTTGAAGCGACCCCGTGCATCCACTTGACTGCGTAGCCTCGTCTTGGCTTCTTTTTTGCTCCCCTCCCAGGGGTGATGCAGTCAAAAGGAAGAGCCCAAATAAGCAGGCCAAACGGCGTCGTAACTGCGTCATAACCGCGTCGTAACCGCGTCGTAACTGTGTCGTAACCGCGTCGTAACCGCGTCGTAACAGCGTCGTAACCGGGTCGTAACTGCGTCGTAACCGCTCCATCGTAACCGCTCCATCGTAACCGCTCCATCGTAACCGCTCCATCACAACCGCAGAGCCGTGGCGGAGACCAAATGGGGAGAAACGACGCACACAGGTGTAGAGCCCTCCTTTGGCTGATCTGCAGAAGGACGTTTATTCCCACGCCCCCCTGGGGGGGCAACTCACCCCACGGATTTGTTGCAAAGCTGGGGAAACTGGCACCCACGGAGGGAAAACAAAGCACACGAACGGATAAAAGAACGTTGTACCTCACTGTACACACAAAAAGTAAAGAGAGCACAGAGCTGAAGGACACAAATGAACCCCCTACTGCCACTTCGAAAGTACGAACCATCCTGAACAAGTACAAAATACACATAACATACTACTCAGTTTTTTTCTCCCTATTTTCTATGTTCTCATACTGCGTTATAAGACTGCTGCTTATGGTTCTACACGAACCAATCTCTGTGAAAATGGTGAAGGAGAGAGTGTTAATGGATCAGGCGTTGGTAGAAGAGTATGGAAATATCACCTTCTCTCGTTTCTGGACTGGGTATATAAATGAGGATCACGCTCGCGTAATTATTAACATAAAAAGTGACACGAAAAAAAACAAAAAGGGGAAAATTATTGGGAACCTTGTCAAGCAGAAGGACGACACCTGGGTCATTAAGACGTTAACTTATTACACGGTTAAAAAAAATGATAATTTAGACACCGACGACTTGAAGACTCTGCGACCGAGTGGTGGCCAAGGCTCCGGGTGTCCGGTGGGCCACGAGTCTTTGGTTACGCGCAGGATTAAGGGTTAGCCACAGGGGGTGAGCGGCAAAGGGGGGTAAGCGTCGCACCGCCCCATCAGCCAATCCTGCTCAGGACGTTCTTCTCCAGGTACTCCATTTTATCCTGTGCAACAAAAAAAAAAATTACGCACAAGTACATGTGCTAAATAAACTTCACACTTTTTTTTTGGTTTGCTTTTTTAAAAATGACTAGCCGCCTTCCTGTTATTACCTCCTTGGATTTGTTCTTCCAGCTTGTGTACTCTACCGTGAGGACCTGTGCGCGTCGACGGGGGAGGAGTAGCTGGGTGAAGTAAACTGAAATAGCGGCACACAGGAAAAAGGGGACACACCGGGAGGACCCCCTTCTCGTGTACATCGCGCAGCTACAGTAAGCAGCCACGGTACGCAGCCACACAACGCAGCCGCGCAGGGCTTTTCGCGCCGTACTTTCCAGTTGAGCCTACGAAGGATGTAGTACTTCAACCTGCTTTTCGCGTTCAGTTCCCCGCCAAAGGTGTAGTAGTGCGTGAACCCATTGACTTCGATGCAGGTCTGCGAAAGGGATGGGGAGGAAGGAAAGGGGGGAGTCAGTATGACCGAAATGACTCTCCGTTTGTGAGGTTAACAAATTCGTCGGAGGGAGGTAACCCACTCCCCGCTGCGTAGACAATGTTACCCGCTTTTTCTGCAAAACGAAATCCAGGACGTAGGGGCCCACGGGGAACTCGCGGTCTGCCTTAAGACCCATTTCTTTGAGCAGCTTCTCCAACTGCTTCTGCATCTTGGACACTGTTAATGTGTTCTTTATTTTTTTTCTTTCGATCACGTTTATGGCTTGTTCGTAGTCCCCCCCGAGTTCCCTCAGGAGGTACAGCACTATGTGGATCTGCGATGGGGGGAGGGGAAGCGGTGTGCATATGCGGAGACGTATTTTTCATTGGCGTGTTGTTCCTTGGCGTGTTGTTCCCTAGCGTGTCAATTTTTTTCATAAGTGCGCCGCTACACGCGCCCCGTACCTGCTTGAGCTCCTCGTTCTTCAACACGTTCACATTTTGCAGCAGCAGCTCCGTGACGTCTCGCAGTACCTCCTGTAGGACATCAATCGAGGGGTCACGCAGCAGCTGGTTGGACTCCCCTTTTAACAAATCGACCTGCTCACAATCTCCAACCAACCACAGAGCCACGGAGTAAACGATATTACACAGATACTTGGCTTCAAATTGGTTGTATTTTTTAAGGACATGCTGGTGCAGCAGGTTGGTGTACAGGTCCCGGTTCAGCTGCAGCATGGAGAGGCTGAGCAGGATGGTGGTCAGGACGCCTTTGTCCTAAAAAAGGGGGGGGGAAGTGAAGCATATGTGGTTCCACTCGCCGTTTCGCCGCTCCTCCGTTTCGCGGCTTCTCCGTTCCGCAGCTCCTTCGATGCACCGCTCCACCAGTGCACCACTCCTTCGATGCACCTCTACACCAGTGCACCACTCCTCCGATGCACCGCTCCACCAGTGCAGCGCTCCACCCCACCTGACTCACTATCGGCATGAAAAACCCCTCGATGACGGCGCAAATCTCGCGAACCGTCTCCCTATCGTTGTAACCATGCTTGTTGTATACATACAAAATCATGGACAGATCGAAAAGAGAAAACATACGAAGAGAACCTCTAACATAATGTTGCGTGAGGAATGTTATGATATTAAAATCGATCGAACCCATCCTGTGTAGATCGATAAGTAGCTGAGTCAACGTCCTCATGTCATTAAACACAGGCTTCCTACTCATAATTGATTTCACAATTTTTGTACACAAAGAATACTTAGCGAACTTCAACTTACAGAAGGTGTGTATGATAAATCCCATCTCGCATGTTGTCATTTCGTTCGTGTAATTACTCAGTAATTTTGAGATGGTGTTCAGGATTTCCTTCTCCGTTAGGTTCACCAGTTGCATATTCTTCATTAAGTAAAGCAGTTTGTTTTTTCCAATATTGTCCATGGTCATCATCCCCAGGGGTAGCTTCCTCCGTTCAGCCCCCTTAAGGGGTGCGTGACCCTCCCATGCTACTTGACCAATCCGTGCGTGGTTTGTAAATAACCGTTCAAAGCTGCATAATCCGATTTGTTTGGATCTAAGTTGTATCATCGTGCGCACGGGGGTAGGGGTGGGGGAGTCAGGGACCATCAGGTTAACGCGGACTTGATGTAGGCCTCCTCCATGGCTTCCTTCCGAGTGCATTCAACGGGGAAGGGGTGAACGGTAGGCAGGTTAGCATGTCAGCAGGTTAACAGGCCAGCACGTCAGCAGCTTAGCATGTCAGCAGCTTAGCATGTCAGCAGCTTAGCATGTCAGCAGGTTAGCATGTCAGCATGTCAGCAGCTTAGCAGCTTAACAGCTTAGCAGCTCACTCTCACGCGGCGATGGCAACGGGGTTATCCGCATGTACCGGCGCACATCCACGCATGGTGAAGCTACGCCTGTATAGCCTCCTAAAGAGTGATATCTCTCTCCCAATCCCCTTCCCCTTGGTCCAATCCCAACGGTGCGTAGCACTACCGGGGACGTGTAGGGGGGAAGCTCTCCTCTCTGTGCGGGGTTATTGAGGAGGCGCACCTTGGCGGGGCAAAGCATGCATAATAAGCCACGCCTGGTTAAGTGGATTTAAAACAGATCGATGAAAATGTGCATCCCTGTCGTGTCATTTGTAAATTCACTTCTAAGAAGCGAAGTGGTTCCCACTCAAAGGCTGAGGAAGAAAAGAAGCCCCCCTCTCCTCCCCACCTTTCCATCCATGGTCAGCAAAAAAGCGCATCTTACCACGCGCATAATTGTGAGGATATAAAAAAAAATAAAATAAAAACGTACCGCGTGGAAGGAACTAAACCGATTAGGTGGCTAACCATTTGTGGGATCGCGACAGGGGGGGTAAGGCTCACTCACTATGGATGCACCTGTCGAACAGAGATGATCGTGTCGAACAGAGATAATCGTGTGGGTCACAGATGATCGTGTCGAACAGAGATAATCGCGTGGATCACAGATGATCGTGTATACCCTTGGAAGGGGGCCCCACAGGAGGGGTGCCATCAGCCCCCTGTACAAGTTCGCCACACGAGGGGTTAACACACGCACAGGAGACACAGAAGAACGGGATAGAGAGACACCCCCCTCTTCTAACGGTGAGTCCACACCCGACGTGGAGCGCCTGCTGGTGAGGTACAGAAATCTGGGGACTAAGGACAAAGTCAACCTAATCACCACCCACCTACGCAATGTAAAAGATGTTGACGTGAGTATGATATACAGTTTTGTGAGGGAAAAGCAGCCCGTGAGGGGAGTCACCCCAAAGGAGCAGCTCACACAGCACAAGAAGCTCACACAGCACAAACAGGATGAAGAAAAAAGGAAAAGAATGCTAAAAATACTTAAGATACAAAAGCCAGCATTCATGCAACAAAGAAGTAGTAAAAAAACTTCGCGCAATAATTTGTCCTTCAAAAACGATTATAACAGTAACGAGTATGTGGACTGCTTGGAAAAGGAGCAACAGTTGAAGGGGGCAGAGCAGTACACACTGATTGAGGATCTATACAAGGCATACATCTACAGCAGAGCCTTCACTACCTTGTCCAACCAATACAGGACCAGACATACCATATCGAATGACTTCCTTCACGTGATGATTAGCGCGATTAGGAGTTCCATCCTGGAGAGAGTGAACCCTACGCTAGTGAACGAATTTGCTCATTTCAAAAATCCATATATGCTTATGAAGCGTGCCCTGGAAAACTTCATCCTTCATGGACATGTAAAAAACCCTTATGAGGAGTCGCTCATTTGTGAGCATCTGAAGCGGAAGACTTACTTGAACGTTTTAAAATTGGACAGTGCCGAGGTGCCCCTGGAGGTATATGAGCCTTTAGCTTCCTTTCGAGGGGATGTAAATTACAACTACGATATGAGGGAGAAGTTCGCCAGTATTGTACGCACTCAGTTAGACATACTTGACGTGGTTGCGGGGGGAGTCACTGACACGATGAGTAACACCACGGGTGATGACACTACACGTAGCGAATCCACTTCCGCCCAGCTGAACGCCGTGCTACGAATCCTACCGGAGAACGCGCGCGAGCCATTCCAAAATTACCCCTTCGATAACCTAAAGGCGTTGAAGACCCAAATGAGAAAAAAGTACGTGGGGGGTATCAAAAACAGCAAGCCGATTAACGTGGAAGACGAAGAACTGAGCCATGTGAGGTACCCAAACCTACAATCCGTTGCGCATTCATTACCAACGGATTCAAAATATAGGGCCAATGTCATACACGCAATTAGGGTTTTGGAGCGATCCAAGCATTGGGATCACGCCAGTAAAATTAAAGCTATCAACACCCTAGTGGACGTTTGGAATGATATGCACTCCAGTGATCACTATGAGGATTTAATGGATAAATACCTCCCCGTTATTTACACGAAGGATATGCTGCGCAAAACGAGGACTCGGCAGGACACATACAACCGCGGCCTTGTCTACGTGCAGTCCCTCACCACGCAGAAGCCGCTGGGCGCGCGCCAGAAAAAGGGGTGACACCTCGCAAAAAGGGGTAACGCTTCGCAAAAAGGGGTAACGCCTCTCACGAAGGGGTGTCAGCATTCAAACGGTGAAAGTCTGTTGCGCGCTTATTCCATTTTAACCTGCTCTGTGTGGGCTGTGCCTTCCTTTAAGGGGTGAACATATACATGCAAAATGATTGTCCCCTTTTTTTTTGTCCTCCTTTTTTATCATCATCCAGGGGGTACTCTTCCCTCCCAAAAAATGTAGCCATTTCAAATGAAGAAGACGAAGGGG
>NC_020399.1:432021-434177 GCF_000321355.1 Plasmodium cynomolgi strain B
GGCAACTTTTAATCGATCATTTACCCTCACGTCAGCACGCAAAAGCAGTCAATTCATTTAGACGTGTTTTATGCAGGGGGTCGGCAGTTGTACATAGGAGGGCCTGCCTCTTCAATACGAAGTTTTGTGAAACTTCTAAGAAAGACGTTCGAAGGGGTTTCCCCCCACCAATGGAAAAACGAATACGTGCACATATGCGAAGCTTTGCAAAGGGATTATTTTTTCCCTACCTGGGCCCCCAAAAAAATTGTGGAGGAATGAAACGATCGGCGCTTGGTATGGCAATTCGGAGATGGCTACATTTTGCAATTGCAATTGCATTTGTTTTTTTCTTTTTTCCTTTTCTTTTTTTTTCTTTTTTGTTTCATCATTACGCTTTTTTTGTCCGTCCTCTGGGTGACATGCGCGGGGACAAGCAAACCTATGAACATGCAGCAAAAAATATGACACTCACAACGCGGGTTGTGTGGCGCAGCGCCAAGGCTGCGTTTTGCATGGACACATAGGGTAAACAATCGCGACATGTTCGCTTCGCATTTTCCCACTAGGACGCGCAAAAAAGAACGCGAGCGCACGTACATAAAAGCATGCCTATATACAAGCATGCATACATATAACTACTTCCAAATGTACGCACAGTAAACGAATGGAGGAAACGCGTGCAAAAACCCACTGTAGCACGGCGCGCGGACAGCCACATGCAAACAAAAAAAAAAAAAAAATGTATAAAATGCATAAAATACAAACATGTAGAAAGAAGCACATACATGTACATTTTTATGCACGCACAGAGCGACACCTCCGCTGACGCGAAGCGTGCAAGTGAGGACCACAAAGCACAAACGCTTACGACGCGTATATAGCCTCGTGGTGGCGCGATGTGACAACGGAGGGGTAGATAAGGGTTGCCGTGCGGCGGCGCGGGAGAATTTCAGGTCTCGCAGTCGAATCGCGACAAAAATGAAGGTTCCATCAAAAGGGGAAAAAAGAAACATAAAAAAGAGACGCAAATGCGTTTGCATGTACGTCTCCAAGTACGCGCGTCATTTTACGTGCAGGTTGAAACGCAGTATGATGCCGTAGGTGTTCACTGCCACTCGAAGGGGCGGGAAAGGTTTAAGCCCATGTTGGTTCGCGCTGCATCATTTTGGTTCGCTCTGCTTCGCCTCGCTTTTTCTTTTTTTTTTTCCCCTCGAACCGGTGCTCCGAACCAGCATGCACTTCACCGCTTTTCCTTTTGGAGGTTCCGCCGCAGGAGAAAAAAAAAAAATTTCTTTGTTCCCCACGCGCAGCGGACATGGGAAAAAAACTACTGTCACCTCTGCACGCACAGCATATTATGTACGTACGCATGTATTACCCATATTTACATATGCATGTAAAATAATCCCTACTGTATGCAGTCCGCAGGAAAGGCGAACACGTTTTTTGCCGCGTCACGTGTCGGGCGTGTTCCGCTTTCCTGGGATGCCTTTTTTCCCCGCACGATCGATCGAAGTGTCGCAAATGGCGGAGGTGATGGAAGCAAAAAAAAAAAAAAAAAAAAAAAAAGCAGTTTACCCCCACATGTATCCTCCTTCAACGTGAAAAAAAGCACGGCACCGTGCGTACATGCGCGTGGCGTTCGTCCTACCGCAAAAGATAATACAAAAATTGAAGCGTGAATATAATATATGCAGTAACACTATAAATAATAGGTAAGTAATATATATATACTACATATATATGCATGATACATGTACTATATGAACAATTAATTTTTGTTTTTGCGCGTGATGCATATAGGGCAGTGTTCTTTTGTAATCGCACCGCGCGTATGCTGCTTAACCCCCAAGCGTGTCAGGCGATTCTAGCTCGAAGAAAAAAAAGGAGGTCCTCGTCGTCCTCTGCTTCTTCCCCCTTCACCGCATCGACCTTTTGTATCGTCCCCTTCATTACCATTTGTCATTCGATTTTGCCGCGTTGGTAGTAGTAGTAGTAGGTAGTACTTCTTCTCATTTGGCACTTCTTAATTTGGTATTTTTAACTTCCCTTTTTATTGCCCCTTTCTATTGCCATTTTTTAATTTACAATTTTTTTTTGCCATTTTTTTTACCATTTTTTTGCCATTTTTTTTGCCAAAATTTTCGCCAATTTTTTTGCCAATTTTTTTTGCC
>NC_020399.1:434267-439478 GCF_000321355.1 Plasmodium cynomolgi strain B
TTTTTTACCAATTTTTTTTGCTAATTTTTTTTGCCAATTTTTTTTATTGGTATTCCATTATCACCATTTCGGTAGTTTTTTTTTTATTACCATTTTTTTATTCCTTTCTCGCGATTTATTTCATTTTTTTTCCTTTTTAATCAGTCACGAAAGGAAGAAGAAGCGCATGTAAACATACGTACATGTATATATATACAAAAAATATATGTACGTACGTATGTATATGCTTCCGTACGTATGTATGTACGTATGTATGTATATGCTTCCGTACGTATGTATGTACGTATGTATGTATATGCTTACGTACGTATGTATATGCCAACGTACATGCTAACGTACATGCTGACTTACATGCTGACGTACATGCCTGCTCGCGTCCCCCGTATTATACGCGTTGAGAAAAACATATGACCGACCTCTGCGCAGGTACATATGTACATCTCCCCCCCCCGTCCCCCTGCTTACATATATAACGTGCATACGCACATATGCGTACTCGCTCTGATGTAATTAATCCGAAAGATATCTTTTCCCTTCTGCATTTTTTTTTTTTTAAGTTTTTTTAATTATCCTTCTTTTAATAGAGGTAAATTTTTACGCCTACGTTTACATATATGCCTGTACATGCATGTATGTATATATACCTTCTGGGCATAGGTGATGTCCCTACTCCATCGCAACGGTAACACTGCTTCTCATAGTGTTTATCGTTGAGGAGCAACTTCTGTTTTCCTTGCCCATCTCTCCCCCGCTTTAATTTTTTTATAACGAGCCACTAGCTCGAGACCGCGTGACTGCTCTGTGCAAATACATTACATACGCACCTGTACAGTGTCCGCTGCGTCTGATTTTCGCTAGCACGGCCGTATGCGCATCTCCCGCCCCCATACCTCTGTGCATATCACACCAAGCGTATGAATGCATCGCTGTCGCCATCGCGTCACCACTTCATGAAGATCATTAGCAGATAGATTAGATCCTCTCCTCTCCCCTCCCCCCCCTATACACACACATCTCTTTAATGCCACGAAATACGTTAAGATGAGTTTACATCGCATTTCTTTATCCCTTTTTTACTATCTGTTTATTTTTGCATACCTACATTTTGAGACCGCACAGTCGAAGTTAAACAGTGTTACGAATGATGACAGGAGGTTTTTGAACGGCTTCTTCGGAGGAGCCAACGGGTCTGTAAATGGCTCCGCTAATGGTGGAAATGGCGACATACCTAAGGACAAAAATGATGAGAAAAATCTGAAAAATGTCACTCAGGACGGATCGGAGGATGCCCAAAAGGGGGCTATTCCTCCCGCTGATGACAACAAAGATGAAGCGACAAACTCTCAGGAGGATAAGCCAATGGAGAGAGACTCCGCTTCTCCTCCCGCGAACTACACCCGCAGTGATGGCATAGAAGTAAGATTCGTGCCGAGCGGAAGCGTCGCAGGAAAGGAGTCACACAGGAGCAGCAGCGGTCGTAATGGTGATGACAATGGGGCAGATGATGAAGACGGCGACGATGACAATGGCGTCAGCAGCGTAAGTAGCGACAGTAGCGAAAGTAGTGTCAGCAGCGTTAGTAGCGACAAGGGCTATAGCAACGCCCCGCGTATGACGATGAACCTCCCCATATTCTCCTTCATGAATAAGCACCCCATGCAAGCGAAAATGAACGCAAACAAATCGCTAAGCAATTTTTACAACCTGTACAGTAAAACGACTCCACAGATAAACCATGTAAATTATTTTAAAAAGGAATTGCAAAACGAATTTGCCTTCAAAAATGGACTATACTTTAGCACTACCAGTGTGAAGGAGTACAACGAGAGAGTGGACCCAAATAAACATGCATACATAAAGCTACCAGAAAATACGATGGTCATAGTTATCACGGGAAATAAATTTTTCTTTCAAGATTTAGTATACTCAAGAAATAAATATAGTGCTATTAAGAAAAAATTTTCATTCCTTATGAATACCATAATTAGTAGCTTGAAGAAAAAATATTTTTTTAAAAATTACGAGTATCAGTATTTGTACAAAGATGACACGTTTGCTTATGATCAGACGAAGAGGCTACTCGATATGGAGCTACTCGGAGAAATATCAAAAGCCACACAAACCATTATTGTAGATGAGGAGAAGAAGAAAAGAGTTTCTATGCATAAGGTTTATGGAGGATGGTTTGACTTCCTTGGAATTATGGTTGTAAATGGTTACACGATGAAACCAGAGGAAGGAGAGAATATGAAGCTACACAAAGCAGCAGCTTTAGATGTAGTGCCAAAAAATATGCTACATGAATTTAGAGAACTCGTGATGAAGAAGCAAGATGGGTATGATAATGGATATGCCTTCGGATTGTGGAGAGACTTCCCTCAGGATAAGTTCGTCCCGTGGAGGTACTCCGTGGAATTATTCCTGTGGGATCTTCTAAATGTGTTGCCGCACGAGTTGCCCCACCCCGCCAACTTGATAATGACCTACAAGGAAAACGGCATCCCCAAGGAGGAAGAAAAGGACATCCAACCGATGAGCGTAGATGAGCAGAAGCAGGAAGGGGACAGCCAAAGGGACAGCCATAGGGACAGCCAAAGGGACAGCCATAGGGACAGCCAAAGGGACAGCCATAGGGACAGCCATAGGGACAGCCAAACGGTGGACCACGCAGCCAATTTGGAAGCCAAACGATCGAGGGAAGAAATCCTCAACTGGCACCAGGTCATACAGAATAAGATCTCCTCCTACCCCGGATTTGAAGTCAAAATTGTAGCGGCCAACGACTATATGAAGGCTATCGGATACAGCAACGAAATCTTTGCGAGATACTACAATGCCAAAAATGGAAATGCATATATATTTCTTATATTGATAAATAAGGACTTCTTCGTGGATGAATTTGTTCAAAAGGGATCCACTCATGATGAATATGTACAGGCAAAACAGAACTACTTTACTGAAAAGATGAACGAAATTTTGGAGGGATTGGAGAGAATTCTTGAAGAATTAAAGGAGGAGTTATTCCCAGATGATGAAAAAACGAAGCCAGTAATTACGTTTTATAACTACCTAGCTGATGAACAGAATTACGAAAAATTGAATCCGCACATCTTGGGAGAAATTGCTGGCATTACCAAGCACTTAAAGTGTGATCAACTTCGAAGCAATGAGGATGATAGATGCACTAAAGACGTATCGATACATCACAAATATGGAGGATGGTTCGAATTTGCTGGTGCTATTAATGTAAAGAATGTCAATTTTGTTCCCACCAAGTATGAGAAGCATGGTGAATTCATAAAGAAGAAATACGAAGAAGCTATTCTGACTCAAGCTAACTGTAACTGCCAAGACGCATGGTTATGGAAAGACCTACCTGAACGTAACATGGCTCCATATAGATATCCTCTCCAGGTTTTCGCCTTAGAAAATCCTCAGTTTAATATCCTAAACTTGAAAGAAATGCACCCTTTTATTGTAATGGATATTCTTAACAAAGGTTTACAAGCTCTGAAGGTCCAATCGCAACAACAGAATGCAGCTGTGGAGGATGAGGAAGAAGGACAGGTCGTCACGAATAATGGAGATGGAAGTAGCAGTGACCATGACAATGGTAATAACTCCCTTTCGGCTAGCCAAACCAAGTTTAACTACATCACCAGGGAGTGTATGAAAAAGGATGATGTGGAAGCTCCCCAAATGACAACCAGCATGGAGAGCAATACCGAGGATGATGATGAAGCGAGGGAGATTGACCAAAATGAGTACATTACTGAAAATGCCGAATCGGATGCAAGCAATGAAGCAGAGGAGACAGAATACACAGAGGACAAGTACGTAGAGGAGGAGGAAATCGATGGGGGTGAATACGTTGAGGTGAATGAAGGACTTTCTGCGAAACCAGCCATGCAGCCACTCCCCCAGGTTGAGTACGAAACTGAGACAAGCACCATCCAAGAACCACAAAACAGCAATAACGCAGTCAGCAGTGTAGGAAGCAACGAGGGAGAGAATAACAACGGGGAGAACATCCTCTTTAGAGACATCACCAAAAATTTTGGAGATAACGAAACGCTTGGTGGAAGTAAAAGAGATGGAAGCGACGTGTTGAAAGCAGGCCACTTTGGTATCAGCGGAAGTCTACGAGCAGTGACCGACCTTGTGACCAAGCACCTTGGAAGTGGAAAAAGAAGAAACGCAGGTGGAAACGGTGACGACGATGACGACGACGACGATGATGACGAAGACAACGATGACGAAGACAATGATGAAGACAATGGTGTTACCAACGAGGGAAATAACGATGACGACGACGATGATGAGGACAATGATGATGGAAACGTGTATGCTACGAGTGAATACCTACAGAAGCATGCGTTCGGTGGAGAGATCTCTCCGGACTTCAAGTCCAAGCTGTACGTATTCATCATCGTGTGCTTGGTGTTAATTTGCATTGCGCTCATTGTGAGCATTGCTATGAGATTGTACGATACCCTGATGAAGAGAAAAATTGTGGACCTGAACCGCACTGTCTTATCCTTCAAGGACCGCGAGGACATCCCCGTGGTGCAGGGCATCCCCGCCCCATGGATGAACGCCTGAGCGGAGCGGCGCAACGGAGCGGCGCAACGGAGCAGCGCAACGGAGAAGCGCAACGGAGCAGCGTAACGGAGCAGCGTAGCAGCACACCCGCGGTGACGCAACCGGAGGAGGCACTCCACGGTGAAGTGCCCCGCGTGAACGCTCGACGACGGAATGAACACCGGCTTGAAAACCCAGCGACGAAGTTGCGATCCCCTTGCGAGAATGACCCCTCGCACGCACCACGCGCAGACCAACTGCACAGGAAAACCCCAAGGCGCACGTGCTCCCCTACCCTTTCCCCACCGCACGCTGATACGTGCATATGCAACGACAGCCAGATGTGTGCAAAAACAAAGCACCTCTGCGCTGTGCGAAACTCGAAAAAAGAAAAAAAAAAATGAGGAGCGTGTTTTTAATTAGCGCCCCATCGCCACAGTGGCTTTTTACCAATTGAAGGATAACAGTGGAGAGGAAATATAAACACATGTATGCGTGCTCTTCTTTCTTCATTCACGCAATTTGATCGCTTGGATGAGTATAGATAACCGACCCATTCGTGGACGACGTGAACGACGTGAACGTGAGGGGGGTGTAATGTACAGAATTCCATTCAGCACATCATTATTT
>NC_020399.1:439728-448025 GCF_000321355.1 Plasmodium cynomolgi strain B
ATAATAAACAACAAACAAGAAAAGAACAACGCATCATACTCATTTATTGAGGACGCGTAACTTTTACATCATGCGGAAGGGAAGAGTGGTCGATCGATCTGTGCGTGGACTTATACGTATGTGGATAATACGCATTATCGTACGGACCGGATACTCGTACCCATACTGCTTTCCCCTTGGAGGGAGGCACAGCAGACGTGATCGCAAAACGTGGTCCCAAAATGTGGTCCCAAAACGTCGTCGCAGTGCCCGATGATATGATCTCCATTTGATGTACCGTGTGCAACAGAATGATACACGTCAGGGTGTGCCTGTCACCTTCGCACAGGTCATATATACATGGCATTGTCCCATTACATAGCCCGCAGGACACTCATCCCTACGTTTTGTTGTCCTCCATTTGTCCTCCCCTTTGATAACAACTTAACGTACATGTGTTGTGTGGGGTGTTGCGCGGGATGCTGCGCGGGGTGTTTGTGCGGAGTGAGTGCCCAGTGGTTAGCACACACAAACGGGCAACAAGCGTATGTACAGATGGGCAAAAAAAAAAAAAAAAAGGGAGAGGAGGCCGCTGCTGCCCACCGACTCATTCCGCAATAGTGGCGGTTATAAATGCATCCAATTGGAAGGGGAAAGAGGGAGATACACTGCAGATCGAGCTTGTCTCCCTGCCGCTGCCCTACATATATTTGCTCTCCCAATCGGCCACCGACACGTAAGACACGTCGTAGTTATGGTTGTTCAGGAACCACTCCCGAATCGCTTCATACGGCTTCAAGCATGTGCGCACGTTTTCATTTTGGTAGACGGCCTCCTCTGTTCGGTACTCTCTAGTGGTAGTGGGGTCGTCCCTCTGTTCCCCCGTTTGGCCGGTCCGCTGTTCCCCCATTTGCGCCCTTCCCACCTCGCCAAAGAAGCGGCCTACGGGGACGTTCCTCAAGTACATCTGATCAAAGCTGTCGATTAGAAAGAGGGCACGCTTCCGACTGTCACTCCGACTGTCACTCCGACTGCCACTCCCACTCCGACTGCCACTCCCACTCCGACTGCCACTCCCACCCCGACTCTCCTCGCCCAGCGCACCTTTGTCTCCCAACCCTGGAATGACGATGTCGATCGTGTAGGGGTAACTAAAGTAGTTAACAAAATGGGGAATCTTTTTACTCTTAAAAAGGTCTGAAAAGAAGAAAATAAAATACTCTCCAGATTCCATTTTTTGACCTCTCCCCCCTCTGCCTGTCTCCCCCCCCACTGCAGTTAAATGCTTCTCTACATGTGTGCACAGAGTGAACAGCTCGTCAGGTAACCTCCTCTCCATTTTTTCATAAATCATTTTTAGCACTGCGGATATCACGTGCAGCAGTTCAAAGGAGGCCTTTTTTTCTTCATTCTCCTCCGTTAGGATATTCAATCCTGCCCTTATTTTGTGTCCAAAAATAAACATCATTTTTTCCAACAGATCCACATTCTTCCTGTTTTTGTTTAAAATAATATCCACGAAGTAGTATGTCAAGACAGAGAATGCACAGTGAATCAGATACTCCTCGGGGAGCTTCATTATAGTGTTTTTTGCAACCTGATGAAGATAGGCATATGTCTCCCTTGTGAGGGACTCTCCTAAGGAGGGGCAATTAATTAGATGTTCCGAGAAAAATTGAAAGAGAGTCACCACGTGGCTTTCCTGCACGCGTGACAACCCCCCCTCCTGTAGGTAACTCACAGCGTAGTGCAGCATATCCTGGTTGGTTATCTTTAAATTGGTCAGTGCGTTTAGTAGCTGCACGAAGGCGTCCGCGTGGGGAGGGGCATCTTGCGGGAGGCACGGGGCGCCCTTACGGTTGACCTCCCCCTGCACGGGGTGCTTGGTCCCCTCCTCCGCTGTGCTCTGCACTGTGTTCTCCGCTGTACTCTGCACTGCATTCTCCACTGCATTCTCCACTGCATTCTCCACTGCATTCTCCACTGCATTCTCCACTGCATTCTCCACTGCATTCTCCACTGCATTCTCCACTGCATTCTCCACTGCATTCTCCACTGCATTCTCCACTGCATTCTCCGCTGCATTCTCCGCTGTGCTCTGCACCCCCTGTCTGTTCCCCCCCCTCCTGCTCAGCAGCAGGAAGAGCACATACTCGGTGAAGAAAACCGACGCGCTGGAGCGGACAAGCACATTCCCCACGCGGAAGTCCTTCTCCCCCCCAGAAGAGTGCACCCCCCTGTAGTGATTAACCACGTGGAGTAGACTAACAAGAGATTCACTTGGCAAACGCGCAAATCGAGAGAGAACCCCATCTGAAATTAAAAAGGAAACAAATAACTCATCATTAGGATATTTTAACACAGACAAATATTTCAATATCTGAACCACATAAACCTCGTGGATGGTGTCCTTCTTCTCCTTTACGTAGTTCAAAATTTGGTTGCATACAGTCCATTCACTAATCTGTGTAGAAGCTAGCGATTTTAGGAGGTTGACTAGCAGTACCGGATGGACACATTTTTTAATATTCCCCTTCAGGTATAAAAATAAGTTACGAATGGTTTTGTTACTATTGTCCATAAAAGAAGCACAAGCAATTATTGTCTCTAGGATGAACTCTACAGGCCAATAAAAGTGGAGCATTTGGGATGTTCTCCTGATTAAGCGTCTTATGCTTTTTTTATTTTCTTCATCTAGCTGTTTCCTATTCAAACTGAATAAAATCAATGCCTTTGCATGGTAGGCATACCTCATGATATTGATATACTTGTCGACCTCGTTTATGAGTCTTTTGATCATTTCCTTTTTTTTTATTTCGAAAAGGGAGTAGAACTCGAGTAACTCCACTAGGTTGTAGTATTTGTATTCGTGTGCGCTTTTGCTTAGCTCTTTGTTGAGTGTCTTCACGAGCGAGCTCTTCCTGATTCGCTCTTTGAACGTGTGTAGAAGTAAACGGCGCGGGGCCTCCGAGCAACCAGGTACTGCGTCATCCCCATGGGGAGAAGATACTCCAAGTTGCCCCTCCAACCTCTGCTGTCCCAGCTCAGGAGAAAAGACCAAACTTTTGCATACGTACCTCTTCACCAAGCGGTGCACATTCAGGTCATACTTTATCCCATGACTTTGTAAAGCGAAGAAAAATAAAATTTTATTCAAATGTCTACATAGGTACGCTACCTCATGCTCATCATATGTGTCGAAGGTGCTCGCTATAGTCCCATCGATGTACTCAAAGAGGCACTCATCGAAGTGCAGATACTTGTCATTTATTCTGAGCACCTCCATGACGTCTCGCTTGCTAAGTATCATTTTATTCGTAATCTGAATCAGCAGTGCGTTGTAGACACGCTTAAGTTTAGTGAACCCCCATGAGTGGTACCCTCGTTGACGTACCGAGACGTTGTTAAGGCCAATGTGGTGAATAAACTCCAGCACGTGGTGGAGGCTGTCTGTGCGCAGAAGGGGGTCTCCACCCACCGCGTCGGCCACGTCTCCACCCACCGCGTTGGCCACCCCTTCTCCAACCACGTCGGTCACCTCTCCTCCAACCGCGCCGGCCACTTCTCCACCCAACGCGTCGGCCACGTCTCCCACCCTCCGCAGGAACTCCTCCTCCACGGGGCGACAACGTACATTCTTCTTCACCATAAAAACGCACACGTGCACCAAGTGTGCGTTGTTCACATGTTTAAGTAGCGATTCATTCCGCTTCTTTGTGATGATAACGAACAGTCTCTTCGCGTGTGTGAACGTCAGTGAAGACGCGCTGAATTGGTCTACCTTTAATTCTGGGAGCTCCTCCTCCACGTGGGTATCCTCCGTTAGGGTGGCCTCATGGGGGAGTTCCACATGGGCTGTGTAGGAGGTACCACCCACCCGGGCTGTGGAGGGCCCCCCCAAGTGAGCATTCCGGCCCACGTGAGCATCCCCACCCAGGTGCGCACTGCGACCCAGGTGAGCATTCCGACCCAGGTGCAAAATTTGAAGTTTGGCTTTTTTCAGCTGCTTCTCCCTCTTCAACTTGGCGCGACTCTTCCTCTCGTAAAGCGGCACAGTATGCTCGACTTTCCAGTGCGCCAAGTGGCGCCGCGCCACACTCACGAAAAGTAGCGCCGTTGGTTTTGCAGACCGGATCATCATCGCGTTGGGTCTCGTGTGTCAGCTTGGCTCTACCTCCCCCTAGCAGCGTAAAAAAACGTGGAGCGAATTTATTAGCATTTGGTTCTTACCCGGTGGAAGGAGTCACACCCCTCATGACTTTTACATTCGAAGGCATAAGGCACACATAGGCACCACACCCTGACGGAATCAACAAATTGGGGAGCCTTTCCATAGAAGAGACTGTCGTGACTCTCCCATGGCGAGAAACTCCAACGAGAGAAAAAAACCCCGCAACAAGGCAATGTAGCGATGCTGTATCATCACTCTGCGGGCGATTCCACATTTTAAGTGAATCTCACGTGATTTTTAAAAAAAATTAAATTCTTTACATGTTATTTTATCACACAAAAAAAAAAAAAAAAAAAAAAAACGAAAATGCCTTGTTAAATATTAAGAGTGGAAAAGTGTGCCGCGACGCCTCAGAAGAAGGGGTCGGAAAAATACTGGGGGACAAAAAAAAAAAAAAAAAGCCTCAGGTGCATAGAACAAACTGGTGGTAACGCTGGGCTCGGTTAAGGGGCAAGGCGCCAGGTTACGGTTAAAAAAAGGGAGAAAACAAAAATGTGCAATGTGCCGATGCAGACATGCGCAACTGCGAAACGGTGAGACTGCTTAACTGCTTAACTGCTAAACCGAATGAGACACAAACGGGCGAATTATAAATTCAAAAAAAAAAAAAAAAAGTGACACGCTACTGGAGGGGGGAGGATCATCCCACACAATGGCCTCCCAATTCAGGAGCTGTCATCCACGCTCTTTAAGCTGTGATCCTTCGACACCAGGTTGGCCAGGTCCTCCATGTTGTTCTTCCCCTTCTACAAAGAAAAAAAAAAAAAGGAAAAAATGAAGCATTAATATGATATGCTCCTCAGTGGGGGGGTATGCCAAGTGGGCCCACTTCAGTCGCTAATGCGTTGGAGTGGCATTTGAAAAAAGCGGATTTGCCATTTTATGTCCACCCCCAAACTCCTCCTGATTATACCATTTCACCTGTGCACCATTTTTGTGGCGCCTTACCTGCCGTTTGTCGTCTTCCTCTTCAGCGTATTCTCCGTCCTCCTCGTCATCCGCTTCTTCCTCGGCGTACCCCAGGGACTCTGACTCGTCCATACTGGAGAATATGTCTACGCTGTCTCCGTTCTTGATCTGCTCGAAAAGTTCGACGTTCCGTTTGGAGCTCTTCAACTCGTCATTCTGCGGGGTAGCGGTGAATGGGGTGGCGGTGAATGGGGTGGCGGTGAATGGGGTGGCGGTGAAATGGGGTAGCGGTAAATGGGGTAGCGGCGAATGGGGTAGCGGTAAATGGGGTAGCGGCGAATGGGGTAGCGGCGAATGGGGTAGCGGCGAACGGGGTAGCGGCGAACGGGGTAGCATGATGGGGTTGCCAGGACCACCCGCTCTACGCGCGATGCTCGCCACACCCGCATCGCTCACTTCGTTCACTTTGTTCACTTCTCCCCCTTCTTTCGCTTCTCCCCCTTGCAGTCGTACCTGCTCGTTGGGGATGCCCTTCCTGTCGGTGAAGTAACGCTTGTGGGCGGAGAGGGCCTTGGCGTCGGGCGGCTGGCGCAAGGAAGGGTGGGCATTCTGCATGTCCAGCAAAGCAGACTGATTACAAAGAGAGTTAAAAAAAAGCAGGTTCTGATTTTTCACCTTCTGCATATTCAAACGTTTGTGCGTAATTTTATTCAGATAATTCTGTTGATGTAATATATTTTTAATTAGCATCTGATGATCCGAATTAGTTGCGTCATATCTGTTTTTTAAATTTTCCTGTAACTTGAGAGCTCGATTTTTTTGCTTCCTCAAATAGTTAATCATATTTTTCAATATAATTAAATTCCTTTCATCCTTTTTTAAATCACTTTTTTCTTTATCTATAAGTGCATTCAAATTCTTTCTCTTATTATCCGTCACTTTTATTTCTTTTTCCTTTTTTATGTATTCTTTATTTATGTTAATATTTTCAATACTTATTTTATTAATATCTTCTATGAGTTCCTTTATTTCATTTTTTATGCTTCTGATATTTTCCTTTTTATGTTTTATGTCTTTATATAGACATAGGTTAATAAATTCCAAATTTCTTCTTTCTTCTTTTAGACATTGATATTTTTTTAATTCATTTTCGTATACATATGCTATACAATTTACTTGTTTTTTTTTTTCGATATTTTTTTTTTTTTTTCTATTTCTTCTTCTAGCTTTCGATTAATTTCTTCTATTTTGTATACATCTTTGCTTTCGATATTGTAATTCTTCAGATCAGAATAATTGAAATCGATAAGTTTGGTGAAATATCTTTCGCTTTGCGATGTTTTCTTTTTTTTTTCTTCATCGTTTTTTTTTTCTTCATCGTTTTTTTTTTTTCATCATTTTTTTTTTCTTCGTCGTATTTTTTTTCTTCTTCGTTTTCTTTTCCGTTTCCGCTTTTCGTATCTCTGCTCCAGCTCTTTGTATCTCTGCTCCCGCTTTTCGCATCTCTGCTCCCGCTTTTTGCATCTCTGCTCCCGTTTTTCATATCTCTACTCCCGCTCTTTGTATCTCGGTTCGCGCTATTCGCTCCGCCTGCCCAGGTTGCGTTTCTCCCCTTTTCGGAGCCTCTTCCCGTGTCTCCTGCTCGAGATGCTGCCTCCTCCGGGGTGAACTTCTCCAACTCTAGCTTCTTTTGCCCTGGGCTCTTCTCGTGACCTCTTCTTTGTCGATCCTTTTGCTTCTCCTTCGCTTTGCCCGACCTGTCCCGCTCTAGATCCCGGCCCAAATCCCTATCTCGATCCCGATCGGACCTTTCCTTTTTCTTCTTTTTGCTTCTCCTTTTGGCGCCTCCTTCCACCTCTTCCTCCTCTTCATCTCCATCCTTCCTTTTTTCCTTTCCCCTTTTGCTATCCTCCTCGCTCCACTTTTCCTCTGTGCTGAGGTCGTCGTAACTTCGGGCCTCCTTCCTGCCCGCCTTTTTCTTCCCTTTCGAATTCCTTCGTTCTGATTCCTCCTCGATATCCTCATCACCCTCTCCATCCAAGTCATCCTCATCTTCGTCATCCTCCTTGTCCAATCTGCTATAGCTTTCGAAGTCCTTCCTGAAGAGAGCCTTCTTCTCGCTATGCTCGGAGAAAATACCCCTCTCTCGCTCTCTCTCCTTCTCCTTCTTCTTCTTCCTCTTCCTTTTCTCCTTCTCGGAGCTATCCACGTCAGATTTCTCTTCATGTTTAAATTCAAAAAAATCAAATTCCATGTTTAGTTTATCATTATCTTCGTGACTTCCACCTTTTGTTGAGGTACCTTTTGCTGAAGCACCCTTCTCTAAGCCTCCCTTTTCCTTCTTCTTCTCATTTTCCGTTTTGAGCAGATCCCCGAAGGAGAGCTTGAAGCTGTCTCGCTTGTCCTTGTCCTCGACTTTGCGGAAGGTCACGTCGTCTGCGGGGGGAGCGATGAAAAGGTGAGGCGGTGGAGAGGGGCGGCGGTGAAGAGGTGCGGCGGTGAAGAGGTGAAGCGGTGATGCGGTGAAAAAGTGTATCGGTGTAGCGGTGAGGCGGTGAAGAGATGATCGAAGCGATCTAAGAGGGATAGGGGGGCGTCTCGCAGCTCACGCCGCACGCTTCATGCCTCATACCGCACACCTCACACCTCACACCTCACGCCGCACACCTCACTGCCCTCGCTTCGCAGGTGGCTATAACTCACCATCCATCACCACCTGCCGGTCTGCCTTTATCGAGTTCAGCAGATCCGCAGGGATAGACAAAGGGATGTTAATCTCCTTCTCCTTTCTCACTTCGACCATCTTATTCATAACACAAAATTGCTCAAAATTTAAAAAACCATCATTATCCATATCGGACACACTCCATATCTGCATAAGTTCACAAATCGAGAGATTAGACGTGTTGAGGTAGTACTCTCGAATGACACTCCCTTCGATTTTCTCCTCGTTGTTCATGTCCAGTGTCTTAAATATCCTGCGATAGTCTTCCCTTTCTCGGGCATTTATCTTCCACTCGACATTCCCCTCCATGTTGGAGATGTCAGAGAAGGACTTATGTCGTATGATGTCGAAACTGGGTAGACAAGGAGGCTCTACAAGGGGGGGAAAAAGGGAAGAAGAATAAGAAGGGTGATCTACGCTGAGGGAAGGACTGGCGGGGAGAAATTAAAAGGG
>NC_020399.1:448115-449942 GCF_000321355.1 Plasmodium cynomolgi strain B
GGGTCCGCGTTCAGCGCGTTCCCATTCTGTGCATGAGCAACTAGTCGGCAGCAAATGAAAAAGTCCTCCAGAGTTAGGTATCCCTTGTTCTCTACGTCGCTGTACTCCCATATCTACAGAGGAAGATAATGAAAAAGGGGACGCATCATGTAGGAGCAAATTCAGATTCGTTGGTACCCTTCACAAAGGGGGGTAACACATGGTGGATTGAAAAGATAAGGCCATTTTGCAAAGGCTTCGCAAAACCGATTCACTTGCAACCCTCCCCCTTACCGCGTGAAGGACCGAAATGGACAGGCCTGAATTCTGCAGGAAGGAGGACGCCGTCTTATTGTCGATAAAATGGCTATCGAATTTGTCGTTCAAGCTGCGAAACGAAAAAGGGGAAAAAACAAAAAATGGAGGGGCGCACAAACATGCAGTGGGTACGCGAAGCTATACTGATGCTGCTGTTGGGAACAGCTTTTCGACCTCCCTATATGCCTCCTCTTTATATGCCTTCTCTCTCTACGCGTTCTCTCTCTACGCGTTCCCTCTATATGCCTCCTCTCTATATGCCTTCCCTCCCTTTCGTGTGCGCCCTTACTTAAACAGATTCACATAGTACAGGTACTCCTCCGAGGACAGCGTGATTCTATCCGTCGACCACGCGTTGTCAGGTATGTGCAGGGGGTTACTTAATGACATCTTTCTCATATCTCCAAAGGAGGGGTTGTTCATGGGGCCCCTCTTATTGGTTGCATAGCCTTTCATCATCTGGTTAGGGTAAAATGTGTTTCGCTGCGAGGGGCAAGCAAATGGAAAAGAGAGTACACACAAGTGTCTGCCTTTCCGCTATATGGGGGTGGTTGCGATAGGACTCGTTCACCGGAGCTGTTCTGTTCAGATTGGCGTGTCCCACACGGATGCTAACACAATGCCTGGGATGCTTTTTTGCTTTCTTTTCCTATTGCTTTTTCGTACGTGTAACGTGGAGTATGCGTTCGGGGGTCCCTGAGGCATCTGCAAAGAGGCGGAAAAAAAAAGAAAAAAAATGCATATAAAAATGATAATTACAAACGGAGAGATGCTCATGGAAAAAGCGTGACATGGGGTCACTAAATCCATGGAGTAATGATAAACTGCAATACGACATCACAAACGAACAACTCGTATGCAATCTGCTCTGCCGCTTCTTCCCATCCTGCTCATAAACACACATGTAGATTGACTGGGCATTGTCTCCACATGGCTCTTTTGCTTTTCCTTCTTTCTACATGCACAAGAGGTATGTTCACGAAAACATACAAGCGGAAAATGCAAACTATTATTGAGCAAAGGGCACACAATGAGTCACGTGGTGACGAAACGGAGTTAGACAGTTGGTAACGTACAAACGGGTAGTAACATGTGAGGGAAAAAAAATCCACACCGGACAAATTATTACATCCCTGTGGTTGTTTGGCCCAACGTCTACACAGTGTAATCCAATGCATGCATAGAAAAGGAAGAAGCAAACAGAAGGGGGGGTGAAGCAGAAATGTAACTCGTTCACTGCACGTACGCGCGCGATGTTATTTTCACAGTTTTATTAGCTTTGCTTTGCTTTGCTGTGATTTGCATTTTTTTTCCTATCTTTTTTTCTTCTTTTCTTTTTTTTCCTTTTGCAGAATTACATTTCGTTACTCGGAGGAAAAATGGACGAATGAACTCTTCACTTCTTCCGCTGGGGTTAAATCAACGACTTGATGGATGCCGCAGGTGAGGCAGCCCAAGTAGAATTTTTTCCCTTCCACGTGGGCAATCAAAAAATAGGAAGAAATAACGCGAAGGGGGGGAAAAAAGAAA
>NC_020399.1:450172-492177 GCF_000321355.1 Plasmodium cynomolgi strain B
TAAAAAGAAAGAAAGGGGGGAAAAAAAGGGGAAAAAAAAGAAAAAAAAAGAAAGGAAAAGAAAAGAAAAAGAAAAAAAAGGAAAAAGGAAAAAGGAAAAAAAAAAAAAATTCTTCCTTCCCGTTGGCGTACTTTACAAATGTGCCAATTAGACAACTCTTCCTTTCTTTCCTTCTTTCCTTCCTTCTTTCCTTCTTTCCTTCCTTCTTTCCTTCTTCCTTTTTTATTTTATTTTTTTTCCAAAATGCAGATAATATTTTTCCAACTGTGCTAAACTGAGTGGTCAAAGTGAAGCGGCGGAATCCGCGTGTACGTGTGGGGAGTCGTGAAATTCAACCTGGGGTGTATAATCATATGCCACAACGGAAAGGTCACCTCTCCCGTCTCCCACTACACAATGTTTCACATACACGCAGGTGTGTTTATGGCCGCGCGAATACTTGCGAGTGTTTTCCAACACCTCCGCATGCATACAACTGCGCAGATTTGTATGTTCGCACAACGCCCCAGTTGGTAATTCGCGTCGAGGGGGGCCTCCTCTTTTGTCACTTTTGGCGTGACGCCGTTGCGTCAGTAATGTGGCGAAAAAAAAAGAAGGGGAAAATACGGCAAAAATGCGACAAAAATACGGCAAAAATGCGGCAAAAATAGGGTAAACAAAAAATACGCGAAAACAAATGCACGTTTAAAATTACCTTATGGAGGGAAACGCAGCTGGGTGGGATGGTGCCCGCTCCGTGTCGGCTCGACGCTCCTGGCGCGACTGTTAAAGGAATGCGCGCGGAGGATGGTCTGCAGCCAGTTAGTGCGATCGCTCAGCTGGGGCTGGGGAAAATGTAAAAATTGTTATTCACCAAATGGGTGTAAAAAAAAAAAAAAATCAAACAGTGGAGGCAAACGGTGAAAGCAAACAATAGCAACGAAGTTGTGGTGCAGTGAAACAACGAACCGAGGCGAAGAAGAAATAAATGCAGCTTGCCACGGGAGAAGGTGAGGCCTGCACCACCAAGTTCACCCCCACGCTGGTGGGGTGGAAAAGACTGTGCCAAAGAAAGGGGCTCTCACCACAGCTGGGTAACGTGGCACGAACAGGTAATAAACGAAAATATATATATAAATGGGGGCATAAAAAAGTGAAACAAAAAGTTGCAGTCACGCAGCGCACGTGTTGAGGGCACTTCGTCACATTCGACGAGGGCACCCTCCCCCCTGCTTCCCCGCGATGATGTTAGACTCGCCCGCTAAGACAAGTTATGCAGCACAGGAATAGACCTGCGACAGACGGGTAAACAAAACGCGGTGGGACCTGCGTACGGACTGCATTCGCGCAGATGTACATAGGGTCGCACCAGGGGGAGCTAAAATTAGCCAACGTGAGTGAAAGAAATGCTCGACGGAAAGGTATAAGCTACCTCTCGTCTGCTATCCTTTGCGCAAAAAAAAAAAAAAAAAAAAATATGAAATTGAAGGCGCAAGGAAGGACATTAACCAAATGCAAGTTATAAAGCTCACGTAAATACGAATAGGTCATCAAAAGAAATGGAAAAAAATTTTAAATAAATGGATTAACAAAAAATGGGGAACATAAAATGGTAAAAAGTCAAATTGCTGTTTTTTTCAATTTTTTTTTTTTTACTTTTTCGGAAGGAATAACAAAGAGGGGGGTGCTTTTTTTTTTTTTTGGGGGGGGGGGAGTTGCGTATTCCTTTTCAGCTCCACTTCGGAGAGAGATTAAATACGTACATGCAAAATGTATATATAATATATATGATATATATATTATACGCATAACTTACATATTGCGCGCGCGAAGAAGCGAAAAGGTTTTTCTGGTTTTCTTTGGATCAACCGCTCCCCTGTTAGGGGTTAACTAAATGGTTCATTAGGTTAATTATCGCAGTGGATGTTTTTTTTTTTTTTTGCTTCTTTTTTTAGCAGCCCCGGCGTGCTTAATGCGGCATACGGAAAACTACATAAATGTTTTTGTAGCGATTACATTTTTACCATTCGCGTCATTTGGGAAGATAAAAAAAATCCTCGCGCGGTTTGTTTGGTTTCTTCCCCAGCGGACAGGAAAAGGGAAGAAGCGCCAGGCCCGTTTTTCCCCACGAAAAAGAGTTAAAATGAAGTAACCATAAAAGGGAGGGGATTTTTTTTTTTTTTTTTTTCCACCCCACGGGGGTGACATTTTAACCCCACAGAAGAAGAAAAGGTAAAACTCCTTCATTCGCAAGGAGATGGTGACGAATCTTTGTTGCGCCATTTTGTTTCAGTAAATGGAGGAAGAAGAAGCAAAAAAAAAAAAAAAAAAAAAAAAGAACCACTTTCACGTGCCAAAATGAAGCAATGAAAAAATTGTGCCCCCTGATAAACTCTGCGATGATTTGCTGGGCAACCGCAAAAAAAAAAAATGTCCCACTTTTTAACGTGCTAAAATGGGGGAATAAAAAAAAAAAAAAAAACCCCCATACTCACAAAATTAGGAATCTGTGATAACAGTCTCATCTCGTTTGTTCTTTCTGAGCAGAATTTTTTTGTACCCCTGTCTTTCGTTGCGACTTAGCAGTAAAGCTGACAAATATTGTGAAGGGTCTGCCGTCTACGTCAATGTGCAAGGAGAGAAGGATGAACAATATGGGGCATACATACGTCTAGGACGACGTCAACCTTTTGTTGTAGCCCTATCCACCAGTTGGCGAAGGAGACCCCTCCACCCACATTGAGCATTTCTTCCCATATTTTTCTTAATTCCGTTTACTTCACATGCAATAGAAAATGCGGGAAGGCAGCACTTATGCTTATGTATGTACCGCTATACTTTCCCCCATATACTGTCACTTGAAAAAAAAAAAAAAAAGGTGACTCAGCCAATGCGTACACAAATAGCCATTTGCCGTAGAGGAAAAAATATGGCACAAACACATATGCTAATGTATGGCTAGTCCATGTGAAGCATTGCATATATTGGCTTGGTAAATCCGATACAAAGATGAGTCGAACTCTTTTCCTCGATCCAATGGACAGCGGCGGACGGATCAAATGTGGAAAATAGGGAAAGCGTGCCGCTCACCTGGCGCTCCCCGGACACGCCACCGCCGTTTGCACACACGCACCACAACTGAGTTGCGTATGGCCCAAAATTATTTTCACCAACCTCACTGCAAATGAGCGGAAGGAAACAATGACGGTCCATAAATCGTGGTCAATACGCGGAAGGGTTACACAGTCGTACGATAATACACTTGCGGGTTGGAAAAAAAAAAAAAATCACCCGTCACACGGATTAACACACAAAAAAAGGGGTAGTTACTGAGTGTGAAGACCATCCCAACGGAGGCGGTCCCAGTGGAGTACCCATTTGGCTTAGCATTTTCCTCCCATTGGTTTTGCATTTTCCTCCCATTTGCTTAGCATTTTCCTCCCATTTTTTTTGAATTTTCCTTCCATTTTCTTTCCCAATTCTGTTTCCCCCGCCAGGCACAATAAAAGCAAAAAACTGATCACTCGTGTGAAAACCGTTGAGCAGTACACCCTCCCTCGTAAATAACTTCCACACCTGCCACTCACAACGAGTGTATGAAAAAAAAAAAAAAAAAAAAAAAAAAAACCAAACCTGCCACTCACGAGTGTATGAAAAAAAAGAAAAAAAAAAAAATACAAGGACAAAAAAATCATAAAAAGATAAAGAACAAAGTCCTATCAAACGGAACGAAAGCGTGCACGAAGCCAGTCGCAGCTAGGCACACGCGGCGAGGTGTAAAGCGAGCATCGACACGATGAGCCAAGTGTAGCATACGGCGAGGTGCGGAGCATTGTCCTGCAGAGGGGAGAAGAAGGCCTGGGGGAGACGCGAACGGGAAAGGAGTGAACAGAAAGGGGCGCAAGCGGGAGAGGCGCAAGCGGAAGAGGCGCGAACAGCGTGGCAGAGTAGCAGAGTAGCAGAGCAGCAGCGTAGCATCGTAGCATCGTAGCACCGCGGCAGCGTTAGTACCCCCTCGCCAGAGCCCTCTTCGCAGCCCAGACACCTGCTGCGCCCCAGGAAGCGATGAAGGGGGCCTTCAAAACCCTGCTAAGCAAAGTGCTGAGAAGAATAGAGAATGGGTTTTCAGCGCCCACGGGAAAGACGCGCTTCGCGCACGCGAAGAGAGGCGCAAGTGGTCACACCTGGGTTAGCGGCGCAAGTGGTCACGACTGGGCTAGCGGCGCAAGTGGCCACGACTGGGCTGGCGACTCCAGTGGGCGTGCGCGCGCACCCCGGCAGTTGGCCCTGTGGTGCGCGGGGGACCGAGGACGGAGCGGCGCGGGTAACAGGGAGAGGGACCACCCGGGTGATCGGACCTCCGGGCGGACGGCCCTGCTCGCGGCGGCGACCATCGGTGGATTGCACCTGCTGCTAAACAGCGCAGAAGAAGAAGAAGAAGAAGAAGAAGAAGAAGGAGAGCAAAGGGGGCAGAAAAAAAGAAGGAACTTTTTTTCCAACCCACATATGGGAAACGAAATAGCTAGCTGTTGTGGAATCATGGCATACCTAGGCAACAGAGACGCTTCGAAAATATTGTTTGACGGCATAGAGGTGTTGCAAAATAGGGGGTATGACTCCTGTGGTATGTCTACAATCAGCCGCACCAATGGGACACTAAAGACGACTAAGTATGCTAGCAGCTCAACGAGTGACGCTATAGAAAAGTTGAGAGGAAACTACTCAGCTAGTCACAAAAATGATAAAATCGGAATTGCGCACACGAGGTGGGCAACACATGGGTGCAAAGTAGATGAAAATGCGCACCCACATATGGATTACAACGAACGGATCAGCATCGTTCACAACGGTATTATCGAAAATTACAGAGAGTTGAAGACCTTCCTTTTGGGGAAGAAAATCCCCTTTAAGTCAAATACAGACACGGAGGTGGTAGCAAACCTGATAGGTTATTTTCTAGACCAGAAGGAGAGCTTCCAAAACGCAGTGCTGTCTGCAATTAGGCAGTTGGAAGGTACATGGAGCTTCTGTATAATACATAAGGATCACCCTGACGAAATGATCCTTGCAGCAAATGGATCTCCGTTACACATTGGGTTTAAAGATAATGAAATTTTTGTCGCCTCAGAGCACTCAGCTCTATTCCTCTTTACAAATGAGTATATCTCTTTAAAAAACGGAGAAATTTTATCAATAAATAAGGAAAAAATACATGATCTAAAAATGGAGAAAAAAGTTGAAAGCATACCAGCAGTTGTAATACAGAAAACACCACACCCTTTCCCTCATTGGACACTTAAAGAGATACATGAACAATCACTTACATTATCCAAGACGTTAAATAATGGAGGTAGATTTAGCATCCTAAATAGCTCCGTTAAATTAGGTGGTCTAGATCCCTATGTGGATGAATTGTCCAAAATTGAAAATATCATTTTAGTCGGTTGTGGTACGTCATATTATGCTGCACTTTTTGCAAAATATGTAATGCACTACTTGAATTGCTTTAACACGGTGCAAGTCATGGATCCTACGGATTTCAACGTTTCTGTAATCCCTAAGGAAAAAGAAGGAGTAATTTTTATTTCACAAAGTGGAGAAACTAGAGACGTAATTAAAGCCTGTAAATTAGCTGATGATTTAAATTTGAAAAAATTATCCGTTGTTAACTCTGTTGGGTCTACTATTGCTAATATGACAGGACGAGGTGTGTACTTAAATGCTGGCAGAGAAGTTGGAGTAGCTTCTACCAAATGTTTTACTGCAGAAGTTTCAGTCCTTACCTTAATAGCTATCTGGTTTTTTCAAAACAAAGAAGGAACATACCATTCTTCTCACTCCAAAGTAAGCTCCTTAATCAACTCCATGCATAGACTACCTCTCTACGCTGGTACAACAGTAAAATCTTGTGAAGCTAAATGCAAAATGTTGGCTAATAAACTCACTAATGCCAAATCGATGCTCATTGTTGGGAACGGATTAAGCTACCCAATAGCTTTAGAAGGGGCCCTAAAAATTAAAGAACTGACATATATTCACTGCGAAGGCTTTACTGGGAGTGCTTTAAAACACGGACCTTATGCTCTCCTCGGTGGAGAAGAAAACATGCCTGTTATTATGCTAGTCTTTAATGATTCTTCCAAAAATGTTATGATTAATACGGGTGAGCAGATTAAGTCTAGGGGGGCGCATATCATTTGCTTGACGGATGACGAAGACCTGTGCAAGCACTTTGCAGATGACATAATTTTGATCCCGAACAATGGGCTGCTCACTCCCCTGCTGGCCGTCATCCCCCTGCAGATGCTCGCCTACTACACCTCCGTCGCGCGCGGCAACAACCCCGACCGCCCGCGCTGCCTCGCCAAGACGGTCACCGTTTCGTAGTGGGGCGGGTGAGCGGTTAGCGGTGAGCCGTTAGTGCAGTAGCGCCATTTCACCTACACATTTCGCTTCACCACCTCACCACCTCACTTCGTCATCGCGCTTAACCTTGTTGATTACTCATCTCGCTGAGCCGTTTTGATTGGGCATTCTGAATGGGCATTTTGATTGGGCACTTTGGTTGGGCATTTTGATTGGGCATTTTGGTTGGGCATTTTGGTTGGGCATTTTTGTTTACCGCCCCCCCCACTTCGCCCCTTCCCGGCGGAGGAGCGCCCCAAACAAGCGCAGCGACGAGAGGGCGAGCAACGCACCCGCGTCCCTCGCGCCGTGCACGTCGTACACGTAACCCCATTTAACGAACTGGTAAATGTACTCCAAGTTGCAGCACCGATACACATCCTTATAACCCATGTGCCCATGCAAAAAAAGGTAACTAAAAACGAAGGAATTCAAAATCTGTGTGCACTTGTAAAACAAAAAAATGCCTGAACTGTTCATATTTTTTATCAAATTTTTTATTTTCTCCTCCACATGCAAATCCTGCACAGGAGTTTCGAAGTGATTTGCTCTTCTTAACTTAACTCCATGAATGTTTTCAAAAATTGAAATGAATTTACTATAGACATTATTTTCTTCCTCCCTCAAATTTTTTATTTTGTAATTTTCTACATAATTAAGACTTTTCGGCAAGTCAATCGTTTGGCAGTACTTTCCCCCTTTCTTCACTCGGTCCATTATGTTAGGGTCTCCATTTTGGTAAAGAATTAAATCGTTTTGAAAATTTTCAAAGATTTTATTTTCCATGATGGTTCTCTGCGATTGGAAGTAGCTCCCTTTATCCTCCTCTTTCATATGTGTGTCTCCCCCTTGGGGTACCTTTCCCTCCAAAAAATCGACCAAATTGTTAGCCATCAACGTGAGGGGCATTTTCTGCAAGTCCATCTTTTCCCTATTCCGCAGCAACTCATCCTTTATCAAAAAGCACAGATCGAAGCTTTCGAAGGAGAGTACGTTCTTCCCATTCGTTAACAAAATTAAATCGTCGATGAATATTTCTACCTTGCCTGTGCATGTGTTTTTCTTCAAATGGATTTTTTCTAAATTTGCGAACTTGTTGAGAGTCCGCTTGTCGTTGTTCAGGCAGAGGTACCGCCCTGTGTGCATGTCGTTCTTCCCCAACTTGCGTGAGTAGCCCAAATTTACGAAAGGGCGGAACGGGGGGGTTCTTCCTCTTTTTCCTCCCCAAAGGATCCGCTTCATGTTGTGCTAATTACAGGTGAGTGCCTCAGTTCAGCAGTTTGCTGTTTCAAGCTGTGGCAGAAGCGGCCAATCTACGCTTTGGGAAAAAAAAAAAAGAAAAAAAGAAAAAAAAAGGGGTTAAGAGAGAGTAGGCTTAACGGGGGCGAACAGAAAGGCTCATTTGAACGCTATCACAACTGCGTGATTTTTTTCCCCTACTCGTCCCATATTTCCCCCCCTACTTTTCCGCGTTTTTCCTGATGAGCCCCTCGAGGCGACGACATAACAAATGATAAATTGAACTGAGGGGTGGTGGTGGTGCAATGGCCTGGCATGGCCTGGCCTACTGCGCCCCCCCCCGCTGCTGTTTGGTTGAAAAGGAAAAGGCACCACGTGGGGCGTGTGCGTAGGGCATTCGTCACATGGAGAGTGCGCGCTGCGCGAGCATGTAGGCGAAGAAGTCGCCCGCAACGCAGAATGCAAAGACGTAAACAGCTTAGCCCGTTTGCAAAATGGCTCGGCAAGGGCGTGAAAGGTGAGAAGATGCGAGAAGATGCAAGAAGCGAGAAGAAGCGAGAAGATGCGAGAAAAATTGAAAAAAATTGAAAAAATGTGAGAAAAAAAAAAAGGCAAAAGTGAAGAAATATTTTTACAGAACAAAATGCGCCGCACACGAGTGGGCCACTGGTTCGGCGGCGCCCCTGTCGCCGCTTCGCAGTATCTTTGTAGCGACCTCCTCGCCGCGGTTTCACCGATTCGACACTTCACCGATTCGACACTTCACCGATTCGCCACTACACCGCTCCCCCTCTTCACCGCTCCCCCTCAGAAGATGCCGGTTTGCTTCAACATCTGCAGGAGGTACATCCCCTTGTTGTCGCCCTGCGCGCGGCACTGCTCGTGGGCGCTCTGGTAGCCCTTCTTGAGCGCGTCGACGAGGATGCTACGCACGTTGTCATTCTTGAGCGACTGCAAAATGAAGCTCTTCAAATTGGCATCATTGAGCTTCTGCACCTTGTTGAGCAAGTAAATAATATCCGTGTCCTTCTCCTCCTTTATGGCGTTCGAAATGTCATTCGAAATATCTCCCGAAGTGCCGTCCGACGTGCCACCCGAAGTGCTGCTCCCTCTCTTCTTATCCTCGCCTTCTGCTCCAGCGTTCATGTCCGTGGGCTCCTTCGTTTTGAATCCTATGACGCTCTTTTTTTTTTTCCTAAAGAGGTTTTCCCCCATGTTACCGAAACCGAAGAAGTTGTTCAATTCGGAGAGTAAATCTCCATCCGTGTGTTCTTCTCCTTCATCATCTCCCTCCCTGTCACTGTCCTCCCCCCCACTACTACGGTAGTGTTCACTTCGGTTGCTATCCCCGAAGAAATTTTTAAATATTCCTGAAAATAGAGAGTTAGGGAAGAGATCATCCATTCTGTCAAGGTTTCCGTACTGATTATACTTGCCATCCCTCCCTTCCTTCCCTTCCCCTACGTCGTCCTCATTTTCATCGTCATTTTGATCCAATCCACTACGTCTAATTATTATTTGTGTGTGTATATTATTATCATCATTTGAGAATCTCCTCACAATGATATTTTTCCTCTTCCTATTTCTACTCTCCTTATTTACATTACCATTCTGGTTATACACCCTCGTCTCTGCCACTTTTCGAATTATTTCATTTTCACTCTGCAGTGCGTTCACGTTTATTCGTTTACCAGAAAGCTCCCTCTTAAAATCGTTTAATATTTCGAAGCTAAACTCAGGGTGGGCATTATACAATGCACTCAATTGGTTATACTCCTCATCTACTGCCTTTTCACTCCTTCGATTTGCATTGCAAGACTTAAATCGGTGCAAGGAATACTGCTTCTTCTCAATTTCGTACGTTACGTATTTTTCTAATATTTCGGATGCCCGTTCGTACTCGTGATTATCACGCAGGGAGTGTTCCCCATTCGTTGGATCAGATCCTCCTGTTGGAGAGTCCCCCCCACCGACTCTATAATCGTTCCTCAAAGAGTGAACCATCCTATTTAGCATGTTCTGTTTCTCTTCTGAGGAGAGTTTCTTAAAAAAGCTAGTCATTTCCTTGTACCTTTGTTCAAACTCGGGGTCCTTTCTAGTTGGTTCTCTCCTTGGTTCTCTCCTTGGGAGTTGTTCCTTCCCATACAGTACCTTTATGGCATACCTTCTAATCACATCGTTTGTACTTTTACAATCGTGCATATCTATGTTATCCTTTTCTAACTCGTTTGTTATTTTGAGAAAGCTTAGTTCTTTGCTTTTCAGCTTCTCATATATCTCTGCACATTTCTGCTCCACCTTCAGTTGGTCAATAATGGTGGAGTTACTTACCCCAGGGGTGGGACTACCTCCAACAGAAGAGTTGCCCTCCCTGATGGGGTGAGGTGAACAGCTAGTTGATTCACAATACATGTAAAGCATTCCGTTCTTTACATCGATGAGGAACTTCCGATTCAGCAAAAAATCAAAACCCAGCAAAGCCACATTGGAGTCCAAATATGGGAACATATTTTCACTTGCATATACTTCCTCCATTTGAAGAGGTATCATTCCTCCTACTTGACTATCCTTCGACAGGATAGCAAATCGGTTAATCTTTTTTACCTTTCTCACTGTGAACCTCTGATTTAGTATGTTCTCAACATGGACGCTGTCACTGTCAGCAAGTTGGTCTTCCCTTTCCAACTTCACACTACTGTTAATGAGGAGCGTCTTTGAAGTGCCCGAGTCTAGGAGACCCTTATACAGGTGGTTATTTACATCTACGTTGAAATACTTTATGTGATTGCTATACTTGTGCAGTTCTACCTTGTGACAGTGTCCCTCGGGGGTGCTTCTTCCCCACTGCTGTATCAGATTCGAAGCGGAGTCCACACCTAGTTCTATATTCATATTTATGGTATCAAATAGGAAGGTATCATAGTTGGTAAAGAAATCAAAGCCAATAATCCCATCTAAATTTTTATCCAGCTCTTTGTCTTCCATTAGGTAAAACTGAAACAATTTCTTGTCTCTACTCTCCTTTGCCTTCACCACTCTCTCTACTTGTATTTTTGTATTGTTCAGATAAAGCTCTTCGTGCACACTTTGTACGTCTTCTCGACCAAACAACAGATGAAGGGGTCGTCCCCTGTCTGCCTCAGTAGAGTCTCCACCATTGGTGCGATTACTTCTAAATGGAAATTCCTCTCCTCGAAAAAATAAAAAACTGTTGTCGCTACACAGGTCTAAGATGAACCTTTTTTCTTCACCATTCATCATCAGTTTGGTGCACAGGAATTCATTCCCACTTGGACTTTTAAAGGTCTCCATTTTCATCTCATTTTTTGCAAAGCTAGGTTCGTCTCTACTGAGGAACAGTTCCTCCTTCCTCCGATTCACACCCGGGTTCTTCCTGTCACATTTGAGTCTCCCATCGAACCCATTCTTGTTGTGAATAAAGAGATGCCTTGCATTGGTACTATGCCTCAACGACCATGGGTTCGGCAAATAGCCCCCCTTTTCAGACACGTGGATGATACGATCTGCACTGCTTCTTAACTTTAGTGTGTCATAAAAATCGAATAGCAGAAGGGACAACAGGAGAAAGCCAAATAATACGGGCATCTTTTCCTGTCAACGTTTTAATCTTGTTTTTGTGGCCATGTAGGACAAAATTTTTTTTTTTTTTTGCCTCAGGACATGTTTTTCAGCGATTATTCAAAACAGTGTAGGGGAGCTCCTCTCCCGTTTGGATTAGCAACACCGGGTTGCGTCGTGTTGTGTTGCGTTGTGTTGCGTTGTGTTGCGTTGTGTTGCGTTGTGTTATGCTATGCTGTGCTGTGCTGGGTCCTCGCAGTGGGACACTCAACCGGGCGGAAGGGCCCCTGCAAACCTGCCAGAACGCCGTGCCCACACGTGACCCAGCACGACCACTCGATCACGCGCGCATTCGTTTGACTACTCCTGCTATGCCTTGTGCGAAGTCGGCGTTTCGTGGAGGCCTCGTTTCGCTGATCTTCGCCTGTTCGCCGGCGGGACGCACACGAGGGAAGAAGAAATACAAAAAATACAAAAGGTAGAAAAAAAGGGAGAAAAAAAGGGAGAAAAACGGGGAAAAAATTGGGAAAAAATAGGGAAAAAACACAAAAAAGGGCACAAAAAAGAGTACAACGAAGAACACAAAAAAGAGCACAACGAAGAACACAAAAAAGAGCACAAAAAAAACGTCGAAAGCAATATCTCCTTGCCTACATAAGCCATATACCTGTCACGCACGACCAACCAGTATTGAGAACAAAAATCCGGTACAATAATGTGTTGGTGCTGCTGTGTTTACGAAGGCTTCACCCACAAAGTGCGAAAACGGGCGTGGGGAGGCTGCTGACCTCAAACGAAGATGGGCCAAACAGAGCAGCACCCCCACATTTACAACCGTTCCGAAATGCACCGCGCGACACGTGTTGCCTTGTGCATCTCGCACGACACGCGAAAAAGTAACCTGTTCGTCATCACGCTAATGCTCACTATGGTGATGACCACTAGGTGAGCCCCCCTTCCGGGAAGTGCCCCCCTTTTGAGAAGCTCACCTTATAAGGATGCGCTAAGCGAACATAAACCAACATAATTGGTACTACATCACACCAATGAGACGATCACACGTGTTTCCCGTAGAAACGAGCCTCTTCAAAAAAAAAAATCTACATGAAAAGGTAATCCCTTTTTTTCTAAGGGGATATGTATCCCAGTCAAGAGCTGCACACACATTACCAATCAGCTCCTTGGGAGAAGCACCTGCACGAAGTAAAACCGATATCATGTTGATTCAAATTTGTTTTGTTTGCTTTTCTGGGGGTATCGGTTCTTCCAATGCGCCGGGGCCAGATTGTGGTGTCGACTTCGAGGGGTTACTGATCTCCTTTTCGACCTTCTCATCCTTCTCACCCTTCTCATCCTTCTCTCCCTTCTTATCCTTCTGGTAGACTGAAAAGGGGGGGGGGTAGGTTAAATCAGGGAGAAGTATAATTAGAAAGGTGCGAGGCGATAGAAAGAAGTGACCTCCTGTGGACACCAGCACATGGATGGTCTTGCAAGAACGGCTGCGCAAAGTGGCACTGCCGCGCGGCTTCTCCGCACACCGATTGCTTCTCCTCCCTTACATGTTCCCTCCTCTATGACACGGATGAGGGTGCCCTTCAGCTTGTTCCGTATCAGTATGTCCCGTTCCATCTCATCGATCTCGTTAGCCATCTTCTGCTGTAAATTCATGAGGTGCTTCTTGTAGAGGACTCTGTTTTGGTACTCGGCCTTCATTTCGCCCGTCACTCTGTTCACTTGCCGTATGTTCCTCATCAGGATGTGTCTCTTTATCTTCAAAAATAAGACATACGTGAATGACATTTTTATTTTTTCGATACTAGCCAAATCTTCAACCAAATTGGCTAGCATTTGTTTCAGTTTGGCTCTTTTCTGTTCCTTCTTTTGATCCCTCCTCCTGACTGCCGTCTTGTCGTGAACCCCTTTTCTGAGGAAATTCGACAGCCGCTTTTTGGCCTCGCCATTGTTGCAGTTTCCACCCCCTGCATTTGCGTCTCCCAATGCATTCGCGTTTCCCAATGCATTCGCGTCTCCCACTGCACTCGAGCCTCCTACTGGATTCGCGCCACCCTGTGCATTCCCCCCCTCTCCCTCATGCAAAAAACCAAAGTCATACTTCCCATTCAGCAGCTTCGTAAAAAACAGGTGCATGTTCTCCGTTTTCTGGACCATTTCGAACTCGTTGTAGTTTTGTGAACACGGGGCCACCGCGTCGACCTCCTCGTCATCGTGCAGACTTGACTCATCTCTTGAGGCATCTCCTTTTTCTTCACTTTGCAACCGCTGCGTGTTCATCTCTTGGGAGTTCATATCGGGGTTACCACCCTGGTTGAGTGGTACGGTAAAACCGGAAAGGGGATCCTCACCCTGGTTGAGTGGTACGGCAAAACCGGAAAGGGGACCCTCACCCTGGTTGAGTGGTACGGCAAAACCGGAAAGGGGACCCTCACCCTGGTCACTCCCCACCTCCCTGTTCACCACGGCAGAGCTCCCCACTTGGGCTTCGACCCCGCCTTCACACCAGCCACTAGGTTCAGGCGCCTGGACCAACTGGCCCCCCAACTGACCCCCCAACTGACCTCCTAACTGATACCCCAGTTGACCCCCCAGCTGACCCCCCTCCTGACGCACACATCCATTAGGGCCATACCAATTTAGCAGATTTTCCTGCAAAGCCTGTTGATAACAGTACTGATTATACCACTGGATTTGCTGATTTAATAATTGCCCTACCTCATGTCTCTCCCTTAGTATTCTCACCTTTTCGAATGTCTTGTCTATAGTGTAGAGGATGGCCTTAAAGTGGAGCAAAATGTCATGATCGTCAAGGACTAGGTCATCAAGGGCTAGGTCGTCAAAGGGCAGTGAATTCTCCTCATCTTCCTTTAGCTTAACTGTTACAGTGTTTTCATTTTTTTTTAAAAATATGTACAAGTATATCGACGTAATGTAGAAGAGGAAGAAAAAAAAAATGAAACTACTTAGCAGCTCATAGGCGGAGTACTTTTCGCTCGTCTGGACGTGGTAAAACAACATCGTCCATTTTTGCAGGCTTATGCTGGTGTTCAGATAGGTGTAGGAGCCTGCGGATGGAGGGGGAGGGACGGAGATGAGGTGAAAGGTTAAGAAGTGATGAGATGCGGATGTAATGAGGCGAACGAGCGGTGAAAAGGTAATGCATCAGTGAGGGGGTCGAAACAAACGTGGCAGACGCCACGACTCCACCGCTTCCGCTTTCGCTTCCGCTTTCGCTTTTTCTTACTCAAGAGGGACATCAAACAGACGGAGATGCACACCGACGCCGTCACCAAGAGGAAGTGAAACTTGTACTTGATAAAGGAAACAAAATAGTTAACAAAGAAGAAGCAATAAATCTTCAACACAATTGTGACAAGAATGATGTGACAAAATAAATTCCCGTAAAATTTGCACACCTTTATCCGTAACAGGTCGTCCAACAGCGACTTGAAATTCCCGAGCTTGTTCAAATTAAACGAGTCTGCAATGTTTTTGTTCTTTATATGCTCAACGTAGTCATACGAGTGACTCACAGATTTCAGTGTCATAAAACTAAATGAAAAGAAGCACAGACAAATGGTAAAAAAGAAGCCAAAGAACAGCAGGAAGAATCGATTCCGCACATAGTACAACATGTACATTACTAGCAGGAAGTAACCCGCTGTTATGATTAAGAGGAATATCAAAATGATCAGTTTAGTTCTGTGCTGCGGGTTTCTAAATTCGGTCATCTCCTGTATGAAGACGTCTTTGGTTTGTCTGAACAGGCCGTTGCTCTGGACGTTGAAGGACGCCTGCCCGGGGGGGAAAAAAAAAATAATAAAAATTTAGTAAAAATTAAATAAATAAATAAATAAAAAAAAAAAAAAAAAAAAAAAAAAAAGCTATCTGGCTAGCTAAAATGCAGAAAAAGGTGACTATCCACATGCACGTTCATATATATATTATTTTTTTTTTCTTCATTTCAGTCACTTTCTGGTGTTACATTTAACAGAATGAACAGGTTGTGCTCAAAGTTGTACAGTAGGGCATACGCGTCGTAGTGTTTTATGGCTTCCTTTCTCTTGTCAAGCGTGTCTTCGTGCTCGCGCAGTTCGTGCGCGTCTGCGTGGGGAAGATGCGGCGAAAAAACGCGAGCGCAGTTGCGGTGTGTGTATAGCGGTGTGTATATAGCGGTGTGTATATAGCGGTGAGCACATAACGGTGTGCACATAACGGGGTGCGCGCCCGTTCAGGCTTGGGGGCGCCCCTCTCCTGTGCCTACCCCTGGCGGGCGCGTCTGAAAGCAGGGGATTCTCCACGGCTATTTCGTCCGACACTTTGGGGGAGTTGAGAAGCAGGTCAACGTGGGGTGGCATGAAGCGACGTGTATTGGTGCGACGCGTATTGACATGAAGCAACGTGCATTGGCACGACGCGTATTGACATGACGCAACGTGTATTGGCACGACGCGCCTTGTATCGACGTGTGGCTCATTTTTGGTGTCCACCCGCACACACGCTCCGGCAGCGAAGCGCGCTTTACCTGCCTTCCCATCGCTGAACTTCACCAACAAGTCATAGGGGAAAATGTGGAAGACGTCTTCGTACACAAAGATGTTCTGTCCCTCGAAGGCCGATTCCAGTTTAAACAGCTTTTTATTGTCCAGGTTTTTCTTATTTCTCATTATGTTATTTATCACAACAGCGTTGAGGAATTGTAGGTACTCGGACGTGTGCGTCAGCGTGTCGAACGACTTTTCCTGCACAGGGGGGGCGGTCAAAGCGGTTAAAGCGGTTAAAGCGGTTAAAGCGGCTAAAGCGGCTAACACGGTTAACACGACTAACACGGCTAACGCGGCTAGCGCGGTTAACGCAGTTTGCTTGTTCGGACGGGCATGGTAACGGCGCCGCGTCAGACACTCTTCCACGTGTACGCGCCCAAATGCATTACCCCTCTATCCTTCGTGACGAAGGGTGCTCCCAACTGGTGCGCGTAATGCGCATCAAGGTGGGTCATCGCATTCTGGTCGAAAAATATTTTCAGCACAAAAAATATAAAAAAAAGAAAAAAAACAATTATGCTGCCAATTTTGAGGATGTCTATTTTAACTTTCTTCTCTTCGTATTCTTCGTAGGTCATTTCTTTCCTTCGTCCGGGTGTTTCCTGCACAGGTGTGTGTGTGTGGTGGTGTTGCTGATGTTGCTGTTGCTGCTGTTGCTGTTGTTGCTGCTGCTACTGCTACTGCTGCTACTGCTACTGCTGCTACTGCTGCTGGCGGGGTCAGGCGCTTTGTTATCCGTCTCTCTATGGCTTGTTTATTACTTCCCCCTATTGGAGTCGCTAAATTTTCTCCCTCGGCGCAGCTCCTCTTTTTTACTGTTTGGTTTTTCTCCTTCAGGAAAAAAAAGTGCTCCCTTAGTTTGACCCATGGATCGCTACTTCGCAGTTTACACTCTACAGGGCGGAGAGAAGAAGAAAGAACATGTATGCAGATCCTGTGTACTTCCTTCGCAATGGAAATAATCTATGAGATGGAACGTCCATTCCTCATATGACGATCGAACTACCTACCGAAAAGGTCTCGATGATTGTTTATCAGCAAAAAGGCAGTTGCGGTTGATGCAACTGTAATCATGGGAACAAAGAAAAAATTGTAAATTATAACAACAAAAAAGTTGTATATAAATTCGTTCTTGTATTTTGAGTCATCTTCAAAGGTGAAGACGGAGCTGAAGTAGGACTTGAATTTCTCCCCGCCTGGAAGAGGTGCAAAGGGGGGTGGCTCGGCATGATATTGCACAGGGGGGGTGGCGGCTCAGCATGATATTGCAGATGGATGGCGGCTCAGCATGATATTGCACAGGTTGCCACCCTAAGCGCGTTCACACGAGTCGGATGTCCACACAAGTCGGATGTCCACACAAGTCGGACGTCCACACATATTGCTACTCATTAGTAGCTAGTCCAAGGCGAAGATGCTCATGCGCACCCCTAGTGAGGAAGGCACTCTTCCCTTACTCGAAAAATAATTAATGAGTATCAACAGCAGAAAGGTCAGGAGAAAGAGGAGCAGCATATAGTTCTGCGCAACAGTTATCCGTATTATTTGCACCGGGATGACAAGGACCTTCCAGTGATTTGATAATTTTTTCAGGACGTTTAAAATGAGGAAAAGGTAATAGGAGCAAATTAACAGATCAACGCCTTTTTCGTGCACAGAGTAATTCTCAACCGTGTCTACAGGGGAGGAAAAAAAAAAAAAAAATAGAAGAAAATGAAGGAAGTGAAGAAAATGAAGAAAATGAAGCAAATGAAGCAAATGAAGCAAATGACGAAAATGAGGAAGAGGAGAGGGACGGAGACAACACATGATTAAGTAAACAAGCACATAAGCCAAGCCACACGCGTGTAATCCCTTTGCCACTGTTTCGTTGAGTACCTATAAATTGCTCGTAGAGGATGCTCAGGTCGATGAGGGCAACTATGCAGAGGTGCAAGAAGTTCAATTTTTTTCTGGTAAGTGGGAGTAAAAAAAAAAGGGGCGACATTTCGCTTGTGTGTATGCATCGTGTGGGCGTCACTTTCCTGATAGCACCACCGCTGGTGTTGCCGACGCAGCTGGTGCGCCTTCTCGTGGACGAACTAACCCCCGAAAGATGCACGTCCGATACGCCACCGCCAGCGCGCTCATGTTAAGGAAGAGGACCAGGAGCCATTCGTACCAGTGGTAGGCGTGGCCAATGCTTATGCTCAATTGCGATTTGAAGATCGTCGAATGGAACAGCTTGTGGAACGCAACTGAGTAGTCTGCACGGGGGGGAAGCGGGGAGCCACGTGGGAAAGCGAAGTAGACACAGAGAAAAAAGAACGAGTAACGAAATGGGCAGAGAGCAAAAAGAGAGAGTAACGAAATGGGCAGAGAGAAAAAAGAACGAGTAACGAAATGGGCAGAGAGAAAAAAGAGCGAGTAACGAAATGGGCAGAGAGAAAAAAGAACGAGCAACGAAATGGGCAGACGAGCTGTCTCTGCTGCTTCGCACGCACGCTGCTTCGCACACATGCTGCTTCTCACACATGCTGCTATACGTTCCCTTACGCACCTACATATGTATTCACATTCGAGTTATAAAAGGACAAGACGTAGTTGGAGCCCCCCTCCAACTCATATCTCAAAAAATGGATCCGGCCATAGTTGCACACTCGTGTCATGCCGGAGAGCTCCCTCTGAGTGGCTTCTATGTCACCAATACTGACATACTCATTTTTAACGACAGAGGAAAAAGCTTGGTGGAAGCAGCTCGTAAAATCATCACTCCGGTGGGAGAAGTAAACAACGACGATTGAGGCATACAGAACAAAATGCACAAGTAATAAAAAGGTATTAATTACAGATGTGTAGTCATGCCCCCCTTTTTCATTTTTTCTCAAAATGGTGTTTCTAATTTCCTCCAGTTCGTTAATTTCGTGTTCGTTCATTGGGTTCGCGGGTGTGTGTGTGCAGGGTGTGCCGCTTCTGCGTTGCGTAGTTTCGTGGTTGACCTCAGGAGGGCTGTACTTCCTGGCATGCACCTTTCCGTCGCCCCTGCGTGTAGACCATGGCCCATGTTCCTCCTCAGTCAAGCTTCCCTCTTCGCTGCGCGCTCGCGTGTGCGCGCCAAAATGCCGAAGCTTCTTCTCAGGAGTGTCCACGCATAACTGTGCGAACGCTTATCACATCGCCAATTAATGAATTGCCAAGTCAACTCGTTTTCACTGTGTGCGTAGTTTGAACAATTCTGCGCCACGAGGTAGCCATCATATTAGTTCCATGTGCGTGTGTGTCCGAGGGGGCCACGCGCGGGGGTTAAAAAAAAAAAATTGAAAAATGGAGCAGAACAGAGCGCGGAAAAATTAAGCTTCCCCAGATGAAGCTTCCCTAAATGAAGCTGCCCTAAATGAAGCTACCCCAAATGAGGCTGCCCCAGAAGAAGCTGCCCCAAACGGAGCGCAGCACGAGCCAACGAAGGGGCGCTCCCCAACCGGCGTGCGCTACAATAACATGTGCACTTTGAGCTTCTTGTAAATTGTCTTGCTGTATATGCACGGGATGGGCAGGAAGAACAGCGTTTTATCGTCTGCGGGGAGAAGGCAGTTCAGGGGGGGGGAGTAAACAAATGTTATGAAAGGGGGTTATATTTGTTTTATGGGAGCACGGCTTGATCGTGGTGCCACACTCGCCATCACAGGTCTTCATCCCCATGTCCCAATCGTAAAGGGGCAAGACCAATCGATTTGAGACACCGTTCGACACCAGTGTCCCCATGTGTAAAAAAACATGCGTGCACAAGAACGCCGAGTCTTACGTCGTCGCGTGTTGGGATTGAAGGTCAAGACGGGGCAGTAATACACAAAATCGTTCCTGTCGAAAGGGTCATTATTTTTGAAGGCGCTAAAGGCGCGAGTTAATTTATCTTCAAAGTAGCCAGATAAGCCGGTCCTTTCCATTCCTCCTTCCTCATAACTATAGCCAAGATTGCACCCTTCCCTTTCGAACCCTTCCCCATTTTGTACATCCTTTGAATTTTTATTAAGACCCCCCTTATCGGTATCCTGGTTGTATACACGATTGGGATCACTTGTTTTATGTCCTCCATTTTGAGCAATCTCATTCTCACTCTCACTCTGCTTGTTTTTTTTTATCTTTACATATATATAGGGAGAGTCGTAATAAAATTTATTTTCCTTCTTCTGGGTGTATTCCCAATAATCACTGCTGTTATGGATTCTAAAGACTTCTCCTTTTTGTGGAGACAGTCCTCCATTAGGGTTATCCATTTGGGGGGTAGGGTTTCCTATTTCCTTTTTTCTGGCGTCATTGAGGGTTCCTTCCTCAGCGCCGTTGTCCTCCCTGCCATCCTCGCGCGCACCTCGCCTGTTTTCCTCGTCGCAAATTTTCATGAAAATGCTGTTTCTCTTATGGATCAATCTGTGCGCGAAGGGCTGGGAGGTCGTCACGAATTCTCCTTTGTACGTTCGTATGGGCAGCAGCCAGATGCCCTCCTCGCTCCTGAAGGGGGTGCGCGCCGGGTTGAGCAGCGGGTTGAGCAGCGGCTTGCGCAGCGGTTTGGATTGCAGTTTGGATAGCCGCTTGCACAGCGGCTTGCGCAGAAATCCGCCCATGTGCCTGCCCATGTGCCGGCCACCTACCCGCCAATTCCGTCGCAGTACTTGAAGGACACACTCAGGCTACTCACGGGCACGTTCATGCTCCGCGCATAGCTGAGGTAGACTGAGTAAAAGAAGAGCAGCGGGTTCCTAAACATGGAGACATCGTACACATGTCTGCCTCCACGCTGATCTGACTTGATCACATTTCTCAAGTAGCTCAGCTTTTCCTTTATGTTCGCAAAGAATTCGCGCAAGTCGTTTTCTCCCCTGGAGAGGGCGTCCCACTTGTGCGGCACCTGCGGGGGGGGAGAAGTGGAAGGAGAGGTGGAAGGGGAAGTGGAAGGAGAGGTAGAAGGGGAAGTGGAAGGAGAGGTGGATGGCGAAGTGAGCGGCGACGTGGACGGCGAAGCGGACGGCGAAGCGATGATGAACCCGGGGGAGGTGGCCAAAACGGAGGGGCTCCGCTCTCACGCCGAGATGCGCTCCCGTCATTGCGCTAATCTTTTGCGGCGCGCCTTACCCTGAAGGTGAGCAAATCCGATTGCATTTCCCCCAAGGGGTCATTCGCCAGGTCGCGCGAGCCCGCCATTTGGACGAGGTGTCTAATTTCGGCTTTCATGCTTCTGATGTGGCTCAGCAGGGAGTTGTATTCCTCCGTCAGGTATTTCACTGTAGGGGGAGGAGGGGTGCAAAGCAAAGAAGCAGTGGTGTAGGCTGGGACGCAACCGAGACAGGCTGCGCTGAGGAGGCACCCACCAGAGTGGAGACACAGACGCGGCGATAGGGAGAGACACGCAGACGAAGCGGTTGGGAGAGAGACACACACACCATAGTGGAAACACAGACACACCGCAGTGGAAACACAGACACACCATAGTGGAAGCGCAGACACACCACAGTGCAGACACAGGCGCAACGACGGGGAGGCGCTCAACCCAGGCAGTAAGCACATACACGTCGAGGTGGCGTTCACAGCCTGCCTCATCGATGCGAAGCAGGAAAACTCCTCCAGGTAAAGCATAATAAGCTGAAAGGTGCTTCTCCGGTGGGCCCTGTTAAGCAACTGATACTCAGAAAGGAGCATTCCCTCCGTTAGACCAATCAAGTGTGCCCCTTCACACAACTGTATGCTTTTATTTTTTTTAAAAATTTTTTCTGTCAAGTGGAAGCGTTTGCATATATACTCAATTAAGCCATGCAACGTCGTGATTGTAGTGGGCATTTGCAACACGTTACTTATCACGGAAGGGTTGTTTCTGTTCATTTTGCTCGAAAATAAATTAGATATAAAGGAATGTAACATGTTCTTCGTTAGTATAAAGTCTTGGGGAAATAAAAATTCTACAAATGCTCTCAAGTGCTGAGAGAGGAAATCTCTACATTTTTCTACGTTCTTTAATTGCGCCTTGTACTTTGCGCGATCATCCAGGTTATCTCTCTGTGCAGCTTCTACGTGGTATCCATCTAGTAGACCCACCTCAGGGTAGCGCCCTCCCCTCTGGGCCACTTCGCAGAATGCCTCGACCGTACCCACCATCTCGTTGAGCAGGTCCACGTTAACGTTTAGGTTTTCCATGAGACCCTGCTCATTCAACAGGGAGAAGAACAAAATGGTGAAGAAGAGGCACCTTGAGGTATCCCCCTTGGGAGAGTCCCCCTTGGGAGAGTCCCCCCTGGCGTAGTCCCTTTCCTCACTTAATTCTTTCACCCCCGGTGCATTACGAACACTCAGGGAGCTAAGACAGAAGTACAGAAAATGGAGATACTCCCTTGAGTGGTGTGAAAAGTCGAGGTTAACCACTAGGGCATTCCGCATCAGTGTAGGAGAGAGACTATCCATTCGGTTATAATATACAAAATAAATTTTGTGAGAATTTTTCTTTATATACTTCTCCGCTTTGTGGACCTCTTTTTGTTCCTCCCCAAGGTCCATCACGACCACGTCATTCTGCTTTTTCTTTGACGACAAAGATTTGGAAGAATTATTTTTTATGTCTATGTAGAGCACACTGTCGTTGCTGAGCATCACTGTCGACAACTGAATGCTGTGTTGATTTTTTTGCACAAGTATGACGAGTTTATTTCTTTCCCTGAGGAGAGAGTTGAAGTAGTCACCCCGCTGCACACACTGTATGAAGAGTTCCCCAGGGTGCATATCACCACTGTAGGAATTATCACTCTCGTTTGTAGTGTGCTTTATGGATTCCCCTATTGGTGTGACCTCTCCCTGGACCACTTCCCCACCTGTTTGTTCTCCCCCCATGATGAAAGCAGAATTGCCACCAATTTGCGAAGCGACGAAATGGCATAAATTTTTGTTCACCAATTCTCTATGTAAGAAAATGATTCCGTTCAGCTTTACTTCTATGTATTTCCTAACCGACAGGACAAACTCCTTCTTCTTAATAAATTTATCGATTACCATTCTGTAGAACAACATGGATGGCTTGGTGAACTCCTTCAACGGAAACGCTTCTTCCTTTTTATACTCTTCACCTGTACCTGTTGGATCGATAAAATGGGAACTAGTCATCCTAACATACCTGTCCCATGTCTCTTTGTTCTTCTTAATATGTTTGAATAATTTTTTGAAGACGTGCTGGTTTCTCCTTCTCAGTTCTAGAAGCTCAGGTAGGTAATTATCGATGGAGTCTTCCTCCTCCTCACCAGCCATGTGAACAGATTGGTCCAATTCGCTATCATCGCTGCTATCAGTGTGGTGGTGCGCATGGATGGCTGTTCCGTTGGCTGCCTCTCCACTTTTCACTTTGGCATTCCGGTCATGTTTGTCACTCCTGTCATGTTTGTCACTCCTGTCATGTTTGTCATTCCTGTCATTTTTGCCCTTCTTAACAGGCGCCTCCTTATCACCGCCGCCCTGCCGCTCCTCCTCCCGCTCCGCCTCTTCCCCTTCAGAGAACACCCCCCTCAGCTTCCTCTTTTCTACATAAAGCAGCTGCACTGATTGGTCTACACATCTTACAATCTGACTTCCCCTATTTTCGTTCGTCCCATATGCCATTTTTTCTCCCCTCTGTTTTGTCTTACCTTTCAAGGATTCACTTCTTCTATCCCACTCTCCATTCTCCGTGGGGTAATCCAAAGAGTGATATTTCCCAACAAACTCGTTATCCACCAAGCCAAAGTACTCATCACATATACTACTCGTGTAGGCGGAGGAGCTATCCCACACATCACTCAACCAGTTTTCTTCTTCATTCTCCAAATTTTCTTTCCATCCCTGAGAGGTACACTTTTCGCGTTGAAAAGGGGACAATCCCTCCTTTGAGATACTCCTATGTGAAGAGTTCACATTTCGAATAGAGTCATCCCTTGGTGAGATCGAATCGTGGTGATGCTCAACTGGATAATTCCCTTCTCCAGATTCAGCGTCCCTCTTCCGCTTCTTCCCAATGGAGTGAAGTACCCGCTTCTCCCACCCCTTGTTGTAACTTCGAAAAAATAAAAATACGTCCTTCCATTTTATCGCTTTGTAGTGGTATACATCCAGGTATATGCTCAACACAAATTTTAACAGCAGTGTATGCTTACTATCGACGAAGGACATAATATGAAAGAAAAAAAAATTTAACACATACTCTTCGTTATTTTTGCTCTTCCCTCCGTTGAATAGCTGCCTGGCTAGCTTAACCATTTTTACGAAGTTGTAGGGTGGGAACTTGTATTTTTCTTTCATCATCTCGAGCGACTGGGTTAGGAGGTAGGCCACGTAGGTTAGGACGACCAGTCGTTCGGTGGAAGCGGTAGGAGCGGTAGGAGCGGTAGAAGCGGTAGAAGCAGTAGGATTGGCAGACGCGGTAGGATTGGTAGACGCGGTAGGATTGGCAGACGCGGTAGGATTGGCAGACGCGGTAGGATTGGTAGACGCGGTTGACTCCCCTTTTTCGCCTTCTTCGCTTCGTTCACTTTTCTCTTTCCCTTGTGAGTCTTCCGACTGGCTCTTCCGCGTCGCCTCTTCGTCGCGCTGCTTGTCCTGCTGCTTGTCCTGCTTCTTGTCCCGCTGCTTGACCTGCTTGTCTTTGCCGTCTGACGCCTTCTCGAGCAGGTCGGCCGCTCGGCGCAGGACCTGGGACAGGGGCACGTAAGATAAAGGGGGGGCATTTTGCGGGACGCGAAAACGCACACGTGATGCGATGCACACATGTGAGGGGATACACAAACGTGATGCGATGCACACATGTGAGGGGATACACAAACGTGATGCGATGCACACAGGTGAGGGGATACACAAACGTGATACGACGCCCACACGTGGGCGGAATGCTCGCCTAGAGTTACCTCCTCCTCGCGCAGGGCCCTCTGCACTGCTGGGAACTCCGCAGACGAACGTCCTCTCTCCCCCTTGTCGTAATAGTAAGCAAACAGGTTAAGTAGATTCCTCCTCTTATACTCGCACAGAATGACATGGTAGTCTCTTCCAACCTTCATGAAATCAACCTCCTCAACAGAGTCCGCAAAGATATACACAGTTGAAGACCCATGTGTGCCTTCCTTCACAAGTGAGTAAATAATTTCGTCCACATTTTTGAACACAATTTTGAAGTTCCTGCTCCGATAGCTCCTTATCTTGCTTGTGATACAAGAGAGATGTTCCTCTTTGTGGTCGCGGCTCCCGTATGGGCTGCTCCTGTCTATATTGCGCCCCTGATCCGTTGGGGGCTCCTTCTCCAAGGGGGCAACTCCCCCTTCGCTGTCCCCTCCAACGGCGTAAATCTCCCAACGGCACTGCCACTTCACATAGACGTATTTTTCCTCGTCCCTTCGGAATTTCTTTAGAAGGTATTTCTTCATTTGCTGGAAGGGGTCGATGCATACGATTATTTTCTCCTGTAGAACATCGAGCAGGTGGCAATTAAACATGAGCATGCTGTCCCAGCACAGATTCAGCTGTGCATATTCCTTTAGAAATGACGGGGGTAGATATTTTTCCAAGTTGAGTGCGCTCCGCGGGGTCAGGTCCCCCCAGGTGGGGCGGCAGCAGTGGGGCTGTTCAGGATGCCCAGGAAGGTTTAGCATCTCCATGTGTGCAGTTTGCCCCGTCTGACCAGTTTGTCCCGTTTGCCCCATCTGTCCCATCTGTCCCGTCTGTCCCGTCTGTCCCGTCTGCTCCTGCTGCCCCTCCTGCCCCGTGAGCTTCACCCCAGCCGCGTCGAGACTCATCTCCCTGTACTTCTCCCTCTCCTTCATCAGCAATTTTATGAATTTCTTTTTCTCCCTGGATTCCATGGCGGAGCAGTAGATGAAGAGGACGCTCTTCAGCGGAAGGAGGGTATGCGTCCTTCGCTCGATTTCTTCCTTCGTCGCGTGGTCAATTGAGAGCAGATCCTCCTGCGTGCGTGTGGGTGAGCAGCGTTGTGTGGGTGAGCAGCGTTGTGTGGGTGAGCAGCGTTGTGTGTGGGCGAGCAGCGTTGTGTGTGGGTGAGCAGCGTTGTGTGTGGGTGAGCAGCGTTGTGTGTGGGTGAGCAGCGTTGTGTGGGGGAGTAGCACCAACTGAGTAACACCAACTGAGTAGACCAACTGAGTTCCACCAACTGCGTAGCGGCGCGCCGTGGCCACGCTTACCAGCAGACCGCGCACATCCGGGGAAGCCGCGCCTACCAGCGCCCTCCTCAAATCCTCCCGCAAGGCATAGACATCCTGACTTAACTCAATCAACCCCTTCCGTTCCACCAAAAGAGAGTCCCTCCTCTTCACATAATCATTAATCGAAACGATAAAAGAGTTTATAATCTGAACAAACGTATAATTTAGGAACCTCTCAACATTCGATACATTTTCGTACTTCAGGATGAGACTCCTTGTAACAGAATCGATATCTAAATTCTTTATTTGTCGAAGAAAAGAAGAGTAATGGAAGGAGCTGTTAATGTGTTTTTCATCATTCCGTTGGCCAAAGTAAAGGTACACGATTTTGAGGAAGCCTCCATACCTGTTTTTATTTTCATACTTAAAGTGACTGAAGTCTTCCTTGGTAATTCTTTTCAACTTATTTTTCTCTTTATGTATTTTTTTTTTGTATTCTCTCAAGGAGTTTTCCACATGGTTGTTCATAAGATCCATTTCCTTCTGCTTCTTCCAAATTTTGTTTTTTATTTCATACACTAGTTTGTGTGTTTCTTCATTTTGGCTGACTAGCTGATCAATAAACCTTTTGCATTTTTCCTGCTTGTCCAACAACGGGTTCAGTTCCTTCCTCTTCAGTGTGGTGAACACTTGGTGTGTCTTCTTCACAAATATAGCTGCGTCAAACTGTGGGATGGTGTTCCTCCAAAGGGGTGGCTTCCTTGGGGGTGGCAGATGATCCCACTGGTTAGTGTGCGCACAACGGGGTGGCAGATGATCCCACTGGTGGTGGTAGACGCCCTGATTCGCTAGCAGCCCGTTCAAACTTCCACTTATCCTATTGAGGAAGCGAACTTCCAGAGGAATCTCCACATCTAAAATAGATGCAGGGACCAACCCACACTGCGCTTCACTGGGGAAGCGGTACGTAGGTCTGCCCTTCATATAGTTGTAAAGAGGCAAGGATAAGTTGAACAGAAAAATGGTACTCTCCTCAAAGTTGAAAAAGTCCAAGTGGACGACATGGCACGACTTGAATAAATGCACAAACCGAAGAGAGTGTATCTGATGAAACTCCCGATAGTGATTCGTAAAGAAGAAAAAATGATTCCTGTTTAGGATCATCGGGGCGATGTAGTTTTCCATGTTTGCTCCTATGCAGACCTGCCTGTGCTTGATTAGGCTCACTATATCTAGGTAGTACTGATTAGTGAAGTCTTCGTACAGTCTATCCAGGTCTCCGTTGTGTAGTACATTATCCATCAGGTCCAGGTACTCCTCGCTCTGGGGGAAGCGGCCCAGAAAGAGGTTTCTCTCGTGAGGGTTCACGATGGAGTCTTCCAGGTTAGCTCTCCCCACTGATTCCACCTCCAAGTTGGAATTATTATTAACTACTTCCCCCTCCATCAGAAGCGACTTCACTGTACGGTGGTAAGCCTCCCGCAGTTGCCCCTTAGCCACATCCAAGTCATCCGCCAAAAAGACTGCATGATCATTTTTGTATGCACAATAAATAGAAACAATTTTTCGTAGTAAGTCCTCCTGTTCATTCAAAAAAATGACATTGCTTCTTCTCAAAAGGAGAAAAGAATTTATGATCAAGACCATCTTTACAACATCATGGTAAAAAAATTCTACATTTTTATCCTCAAAAAAGCTATTTACGAAGCTAAGATTTATTTTCCCTTCTTGGTCATTACAAAGACTCGATTTTACCTGAACAGTCAGCTTATTTTCTTGTCGACTTAAAAATAACTCGTTGCTTTGCTGTAGGATGTATTTACTAAACCGTGTGGTGAAGGACTGCTCAATGATTTGCTTGCACTTCTGAACCTGCGCATGTGAAATGACATCACTACAGAAGATACGATACACGTCCTGTTTGAAGAAAATCAAAATATCATTAATGCTGTTGGTTATGTCCTTGTCGTAGAGCAGCAGGTGGTTAATTAGGTTATTCATTCTGTTCGTGTGTAGGTACAGCGTGTCTTGCTCTCCTCTCGCCTTTCCCATGACTCCTTCGAATATCTCCAGGATGCACTTGATGAAGCTGTTGCACTCGGTAACCACCTCTTCGCAGAAGTTCTGCGGGTTAGCGGTGAGGGGCGATTAGCGGTGAGGGGCGATTAGAGGTGAGGAGCGATTAGCGGTGAGGAGCGATGAGCGGCGCGATGGGCGTACTAATGCGGGGGTGTCCCTCCAACTGCGCCATTTCATAGCACCATTTCATGCTACTATAACATGGCACTGTTACATGGCCCCCTCCCATCGCACCATTGCATGGCCCCCTTCCAGGCACCCCTTTGCCGCCCCTCCAACTTACATATTTCAGGAAGAGCGCCTCGATGACGCTCGAGTAGACGCTGTGGATGTCCCGCGAGTCCATCTCTCCAACGTTGAGGACGAAAAGGTGTCCATGCATTTTTTCCAAGTCGTGGCAGTCCTCCTGTGTACGCATCGCCTGCTCGGTGTTCAAGGTGCAGAAGATCCTTCGCCTCGGCAGGGCCACGTCGCTTGCGAGCTCCCGGTCGAAGAAGGCCTGCGTACGGGAATGTAGCAGTGCGCGTTAATGTAGCAGTGCGCGTGAATGTAGCAGCACGCGTGAATGGACACGCCTCCATGCATCCGTGTGAAGAAGCACGCGTCTACGCATCCGTGTGAAGAAGCACTCGTCTATGCATCCGTGATGACCGCGCGGCATGCACTCCTTACGCTGCTCCCCGCGAGGGCGTAGAGAAACTCCATGGTGAGGCGGGAGCCCCCGCCCAGGCAGTTAACGTCATCGATGAATATCGTCACGTCGTCCCGCACAGACCCGCTGGAGAGGTCAAACGAGCGCCGCAATTTATTTACAATTCGGCTGTACCGAAAGAGAGCGTTGAAGCGGAAGCTGATGTTGTGAAGATTCGCCTTCTTCTGGTCAGCCGAATTCAAGTGGTTATAAATGCACATCGATTTAGCTGAGTTAGATCCACCCATCAGAACAAGCGGCATACGTAAGTAGGAACAAATTCTTATCATATATTTCATACAGAGAATATTGGGGTCTTCAAAAAGGAAGTACCTATCATTAATGAATAAAGCATTGTCCACTAGATCAACCTTACTTATGTGAATATTTTCCTTTGAAAAATTTTTTTCTTGTCTCATGATTTTATTCGTTTCTGTATTGTAGTATAGATGAACAAAGGAGCTGTTCCTTGGTATTATCGATATATTATTTATGTGCTTAAATATGAACCCTTCAAATTGGGTTCTGAATTTATTATCCATGAAGGACGTAAGGGCGTAGACAAAGCTGATGGTAATTATATTACTTAGATGATTATCTAGGATTTTTTTTTCCGTTCCCTTTTTCTCCTTAAGTGTTGTTATGAAGTAATCTACGAACTGTACAAAGTGGCTAATCAGTGTGTTCACGTGGACATTCACTTGGACCCTTCCCTTGTGAAGAAAATGGATCACTCCGTTTTTCTTCACTACGTCTTCATCGCCTTCCTCATCAGATTCTTCCTCTACTCCATTTGATTCCTCTACTCCATTTGCTTCGTCTACTCTATTTGCTTCCTCCACTCCATCTGCTTCCTCCACTCCATTTGCTTCCTCCACTCCATTTGCTTCCTCCACTCCATTTGCTTCCTCCACCCCACCTGCTTCTTCAACCGATTTGGGACCTTCCTCGTTACGCCCACGCCAACTGCCACCACGATCTTGACTCGATCCTGATCCCTGGAATTCCTCTCCCCCCCTGCGAACATCCCCCCCATGTGGAAGAAACGGGGAGGAAGGGGCTAACGCCTCTCCAGGGGTTCTCTCAAACGGAGCGTTCTTCTGTCCACTCCTTCCACCCAACCCCATTTTCTTACCTCCCTCTCTCTTCCTGTGCTTCCTAAAAAAGTTCAACGCTTCGATAAATAAATCCTCAAATACCTTGACGATTTTCTTCTTGGCAGATTTGTACGTTTTTATTTGCTCCACGGCATGTGTGATGAAGGGGAGGAAGGGGACGGTGTGTCTTACATGCACGTGGTGGTATTTCCCAATTAGATTCGGAGACACTTGTGTTAATCGATCTAGAGTGAATACATAACAGTGGTGCTTGCAATCACCTTCTTCTGATTTATCCATTTGACTGAGCAGACTCTTCTTCATCGTGTGGCTCATAATCCTCTCGACGAAGGTACCGTCCCGTACCTTCATCACACGGATATGTACCCTTTTCTTCATCAGAGGTAGAGCTTCTACACCCCGCTGGTTACCCTCATTCGCATAGTTCCTCTCATTTGGGTCATTCTTTCTATTTCTTCCTTCATCGGTGGGGCCACCTCTCCTTTTGGTCTTTCTCCCCATTTTGTTGGTGCACACCTGGGCGTTCTTCACCCCGAGAGGTGCTTCACTAGGGTGGTCCCTTGCATTAACGGGGGTTCCTCCTGCGACTGCCCCTGAGACTGCTCCTTCCCCTGCGACTGCCCCCGAGACTGCCCTCGCCCCTGCCCCCACAGAGGTGCCTCTTCCACGGCGACCGAACACAAACCTGAGGCAATCCCCATCCTCGCAGTAACTCAAGTCTATGTTCTCCACAGTGCAGTGATTATAACACCCCTGCTCTGCCATCTCCAAACGATTAATCAAACTAGCCAGAACAAAGACGATGGTGTTTCGTCCAGCAAACTTATTCCCTACCAGCAAAACGTTTGTGATGACTCTCTCGTCGCGCTTCATTTCGTCACTTTGGCGAAACCAAAAATGATTCAGTATTTTATACAGCTGTATAGCTTTCTGTACTTGATATTTCATGAAGGTCATTTTTTTTTCCATCATCAAATGGGTTACTATGTGATTGATTTGTTGATCCCATGAGGTTTCTTTGGATCCTTTTTTTTGACTAATCTCTTCCACTGCGTAGAGTTCTTGCTGATCTGCTTCGTCTTTTTTCTCTACCCACTTGAGTAACCGGTCTCTCCACTCCTTGGGGATGTTAAACAGGAGACACATATCCTTTGCCAGCTCCCTCCATTTGGAGCTCTGTACAAAAGAACACACGTGCTTGATGATTCCCTTCGCCACGGTGTACTCCTCGCATTGATTCTTCCCACGCCTCGCCATCTTTACTGTGCGGAGTAGCGTCCTTTCGTCTAGGTGCGCCTTCAGAGATTCCTGCGGTGAGGTGGGGAGAAGGGGGTCGGTCCAATGGGCCATCAAAAGGGGCAAGCGGAAAGGGGGCAAGTGGAAAAGGGGCAAGTGGAAAAGGAGCAATCAAAAGGGGCAAGCGGAAAGGAAGCGATGCGGCTGACTAATAAAAATGGTGGCTTCTCTTTAACAAGCGAGCGCCCTCTCTCGATTTCCCTTGCGCGACTCCCCTCTCTCGATTTCCCTACGTGCTGCTTCAAATACTGGAAGGCCGCATACGTCGCGGAGGCCAAGGCACGAGCTCGGGTGGGCCCGCAGGAGAGGAAGACAAGGAGCAGGACCGTCATTGAAAACGGCTTAGCCGGCTCGTGTACTGAAAGGGAAAAATGGAGCCTGGTCACCGGGTCTACAGAACGCCCTTCTGAGTAGTACTCTCCAAAAGGAAGCGATTCGTTTGACAGGGATATGTATATTAGGCTCTTTTTGCTGAGGTTGAATTCACTTCCGTTGATCTTTATCGACTTCATTTTATTAACCAAATGGTTTCTAATATTGGCTAGCTGCTCATTCAGGACAGCTAGAACCTCCGGTCGGTACGCATCTACTTGGTGAAGAAAAACGGACACATTGGAGCACAAGCTACACGATATGTAGTTGAGCAAATCCGACTTTTGCAACTCCTTGTTGTTAATTAAGATATAGTGAAATCCTAAGAGAGTGGAAAAATTTTTTGAGTGACTGATCCCGTAGATGCTGCTGGATGGCAATAAAATGAATCCATTTTGAATGTACTTGTAAAAAAAGAACCCATAACTTTTTTGGTGATATAAAATGTCCATTCCGTAATTCTCATTCCCTAGAAGCTCATATTTGTATTTTATACTGTGATGAAAAAATCGGATACGATAGGTTTCTTTGTCTAGGTCGTGCTTCACCTGCTGTAGGTAGCCATACGAGGAGTTCCCCGTGGGGGCTCCACTGCTCTGCTCGTTTAGGAAGGTCTGAAAATTATCTCGCATTTGTGCGAAGAAGGTGAAGGTCATCTCCCAGGCTTTGTTGCTCTGTAGTGGTTGGCCGTGGTTTACCTGGCCCACTTCGCGACTTGGGCTCTGCTGCGCATCCTGGCGGGGGGTACTCTCTCCAAGTGCTCCCCCTCCAAGCGTTCCCTCTCCAAGAGTTCCCCCTCCAAGAGTTCCCTCTCCAAGTGTTCCATCTCCATATGTTCCCTCTCCAAGCGTTCCCCCCCCATGTGGATCGTCTTCCCGTCCGCTTGCATCTCTCCCTGCTAGTGCGTTTCTCCCCCTGGCCGCCACACACACCATCCGGCGCAGGTTCTCCATGAGCAGGTAGATGACATATTTGCCCTTTTGCACATCGTGAACGAATCCCTCCCAGATGTGCGTAAAGTAAACATTTAACAGAATGAAGAGTTGCTGTAAGTTCTTCATCTGCCAGAAAAAGAGATAAGAATTTTCCTTGAGTTGATCCAAGAACTCCTTTCGAGCAGCATATCCATGGATGTTCCTCATCACTGCATTTTTAATTTCGTTGTTAATCTCATTTAACAAAAACTCAGTTTTCTTATATTTTATTTCTTCCCTGAATAGAACCCGTTCGTTATCAGAGCTTATGATCCCACAGATGGAATCATTTTGAAAAATGAATTTCTTCACATAAGGAAATAACTTATGTACGTATCTGTTCAGGCATTTCAGCTCGTTCATATTTAAATAAACATCTAAAAAATCTTCATCTGTGAGTAGGAAGAAGGTATACCATTCGCTTCTCCGTTGTAGAGTATATGTCTCTACCTCTTCCTTAATGGCTCTTAACTCCCTTTCCGTTTTTTCAAATTCGTGCAGTTGGTATGTTTTTTCTAAATGCTTCATTATCTGTGGGTAGATAAAAAAATCTTCGCACATCTGCTTGTATTTACCTACTATAGAGGATAGCTGGTCCGTTTTTAGAGCCTTCTTCAGCTCGCTATTTTTATGTTTAGCTAGCTGAAGATAGCATGGCTGTATCTTCTTAATGACTACTAAAATATTGCTGAAATTTCTGATCTGAGTGGAGAGCTTATACAGCTCTGGATATACGTGTCTACTGAAGGAGTCGTTTTGTAGGACGAATAACTCTGCGAGGATTCTCTTCAAATTCTGTAACAGTTCATCCACGTTATTAACGAAGTATGCTTTTTTGTTCACGAGGGTGATGTCGATTTTGTTTTTCTTTAGAGCTGCTTTGAGTCTCTCCAGCTGCTCGTTCATTTTTTTTTCCTTTTCATACTCGAAGCAGATGTTCTCCAGATCCGGGATGCTGTTGGCGAAGTGCAGGTGGAGCAGCTGCCACAGTTCGATTTTCTCATCGGCGCTGGGCAGCGCGCCGGGGCGCGCCTCTACGCGGTTAAGGTTATCGCGGTTAGGGTCATCGCGGTTAAGGTTATCGCGGTTAAGGTCATCCCGGTTAGGGTCATCCCGGTTAAGCTCAGCAGCGACACCTTCCACTTCCGCACCTTCCACTTCCACGCCTTCCGCACCTTCCACACCGCGCATGCTGACCCACGCCACGTCCTCCGGCGCGGCCCCGCCCTTGGCGCCATTTAACACGGCCACCGCCCGCTGGAAGTACTCCCGGCTGCCGCGCACCACGCTAAGCAGCCTCAGCACACGCAGCGCACTCTCGTACGTCCTGTGGAACCTACTGCAGCGCTCGTAAAAATCGCCATTCACAAAATTCTTGTTGATTCTCTTGAAATACAAATCTATGGCACCTATTTCGGAAGACACACAATCTACATCCAGCCGAAAAATCTTCTCCCTTCGATGTCTCTCATTACAACATAGGTACTTGTAGTATGCATAAATGGCAAGACTGTTATTCAGGAACATATTTTTTAGCAAGCTAAAATTTACGAATGCATTTTTTTTTTTTTTAATACCTTCTGATAGAGCAGATATTTATCTACGTCCTTCTTAACGTCTAAAATTTTTCTCCTCAGGAATTCCAGCAGCTCGAATATGTAACAACGTCTTTTGGTCTGTTCGTCTAGCACTCGTATTTCATCATCTGAGCCGATCTCGAATAGGGAGTCATGGGCACCATCTGAATTGGTTTCTTTTCCTCTCCCCTCTCCGGAGTAGTACTCCTCATGGATGTCCCCTATGGGAGTCACGCACTCGAGAAGACACTCCATCTCTTCAAGGGAATGCACGAAGTTAAAATGGACGAGGCTACCCTTTACTATATTGAGAATTTTTTGGATGTTTTGTTCCACTCGACCTATCTCAAGAGTGAGTTCCCTAAAGAGGTTGCTAAATTCTATGTCATAATTTTTTTCCTTGTGAAGGATACTCTTCATGGCATTCATTTTCTGATTGATGTGAAAAATTTTGGTGGTGTAGTTCCCACTCATGCTTATGTAATATTTTTTGAAAAGTAAAAAAAGGGACGATATAGATTCTACGTTCTCCTCTATACTCACCAGCTCATTAGCGAATTTATTCGTGAAGGTTATGTACTCTACCAAATCGTTAATGGTGGACGGGATATTATTTATGAGGTTGAACGACTGGTCCAGTTTGGTGGTTAGCTCCTCGATGGTTTGGTTACTCAATAATGGTAAGTAGCTGATGAGGTGGTTCCACTTGGTCCTGATGTTACTTAGTAGATTATCTATTAGGAGTGCGTTGTCTACCTTAAACAGGTGTATCTGTATCTGTTTATCCATTCTCTTGACTTTACTCTCCAAGTCTTTGAAAGATGTAAAAAGCTGCGAAATGGATTGCGTATTCATGATATCTACCTGATTGACTTGGATCTGATCATTTTTGTTGTGTAGTTGGATCACCTCCTCGAATTCGCCACAAGATTCCACCATCGAGCTGTACATTATTTTCATTTTTTCCTTCAGCTCCTCGTCCAGCTGCCGAATTGTTTCGTCCGCCCCGATAGCGCCGGCGAAGCCGGTCGGGGGCACCACTTGAGGCGGCAGCACTTGAGGCGGCACCACTTGAAGCGGTTCTTCCCGACGCGGTTCTGCTGGATGCGGTTCTTCCTGACGCGGTTCCGCTCCGCTTTTCGCCCCCCTGGTGAGTGGCTCCACTCCGAGGGCGCTGCCTCGAGCCTCTCCCCTGCCCCCGCGAAAAATCACACTATCCACAAAAATCTCGCTAAAGAAAAACTCACGCACCTTATAGTAATTAAAAAATTCCTCACGCATGCATATATTTTCAATGCCCACATAAAAGCACTGCATTAGTGTGTTGATGAGTAGGTCACACTGAGGGGTAATTCTCAAATGGCCCTTTTCCACGTGCAGAACAACGCTGAACAGACATACTTCATTTTTGGTTTTATTTCCCGAGCTGTTACTTTTGCTATACATGCTGTTTAGATTAACTCCTACGTTTGCACTGTCCGACTTGACATTGCTTTTTTTATTTTCCTGCTTTATTAATCTGTATGGGGTTCCGTCCTTGTCGCGCAGCTTCCCTGGGCTGTTTCTTCCCCGTGTGCTTGCCTCCGTGGTTTCGTTACCCCTACAACTGCCACCAGGTTCCCCCGTTTGAGCATAGGGGGAGTAGATCGCTCCTCCACTGACTTGCCTCATTAGAGTCGCTCCACCATTAGTAGGTCCCTTCGTTCCGCTAAATGGAGTGGACGTGTCTCCATTGACCCTGCAGTTCTTCTCGACAGTCCCCTCCTGCCCCTGTCTATCTTCTTCATTTTCGTCCTCCTCAAAATAGTTGTTCAGTAGCCCAAGAAAATAGTCATACGTGTGCAGGATGATGCTCCTCAGGGTGTCGTCGCACAAGTACTGGCACAGCTGTATGAAGCGCTTTATGTAGACACAGTAGCAGTTGCTTAGTGCGATTTTGTTGTAGTACACGTCGATGCTGACGTCGCCGCTTGCGTTGGCATTAGAGTCCGCCCCCTTTTGCATGGTTACACTGGGCGCCCCCTTTTGTGACCCCCTGATAGTCCTTCCCTTTTGCGCGACTCCACTTCGCACCGCTACGATGGGCCCACCACCCACCTGGGAACGCCCTCCCTGCACAATGCCGTTCTTCTCCAAAAAATCATTGAGCGCCTTTAAGCTATATTCACAAATGACGGTAGCAATATGATTAAGCTTCCCCTTAATGAAGCTATCAAATTTGGGAAAATACTCTCCTTGTAAATCACGAAACTGATCTAAACTCATGTCGTTAATATTTGTGTCGACAAGTCTGTACTCTCTCAGCTCATCCAAAATCGTTTGTATTTCTATGAACCCCCTCAGGAAGTGTTCATTCAGAAACAACAAATTTTCTTTTATGTATTTTTTTTTCCTCTTGAATTTTGATGATTTTATCATATTTTTGAGGAGAAAAAAGTATTTGTAGAGGGGGAATTTCTTTACGAATTTCAAGCTGAGGGCACTGTTCAGGAGAGTAATGTGACTCTTCCATTCGTTTAGTTCGTAGAAGGTCGTTTCGTTTTTCTCGTTCGTCATCACCCCGCTTAGCGATATGGACATGACTCCTTCTTCCTTTTTCGATCCGCAGGGCGCTTTCTCGTACCCTCCTCCGGGCAGGCTGCGGTGGGGATGATAGAAGCCATGGGAATGATAGAAGTGAGAGGAAGGACAGAAGCGATGGGAAGGACAGAAGCGATGGGAAGGACAGAAGCGACAGGAAGGAGTTACAATGGGATGAAGCGTAAAGCATGGACAGGGGAGAGGGGAGAGGGGGGTGTCTAACAAAACAGTGCAATAAGCCCAAGGAGCCGCGAATCCATGAAGCCGCTAATCCGCGAATCCGCGAACCCGCGAACCCGCGAAGCCGAGAAGACGGCACCCCCGCGCTCACCTGCGCACGTAAATAAACTCGTTGTTCTTCATGTTGTTCCTCACAAAGTCAATCAGCTCGATGTGTGTGGCCCACTTTTCCACCACGCTGAAGCTCGCCTCCACGATGTCGAGTTTTCTTTTAAATGCACCCTCTTGCCCACTGCTCGACATTTTCTTCTCGCTTTTCTGGCCAAGGGGGGGCAGCATCGACCCGTTGGCGACCCCTCCCTGTGATGGAGCAGCGCTTGCCAAAGTAGGTGCAGAAGGCGACGTCGATGCTAAGGGTGGTGCTAAGGGTGACGCTAACGATGCTGCTACGGGTGGCGCTACGGATGATGCCTTCGCCAGCGCCGCCTGTCCTTGGCTTGCGGCGCCAAGTGCCCCACTCTTCTGTTGCGCTCCCTTCTTCCTGCTGCCTCCAACGTCCTCCTCCTTCACAGGGACGTGGTCCTTCAAAATATCATCTATCTCGAGCAAAACGTCGATTTTTTTTTTCTTCACACCGCCAGCTGGTTCATCCACTGTGTCATTTGCAACCCCCCATTGGTGGTTTGTTCCCCTTTGTCTACTTCCCCCCGAAAGCTCCTCTATGGTCCTTCTCCTTGCAGAAGAGCCTATTGCCCCTTTCGCTTCCTCATTTTGGGACCTATGTCCAGCGTTACTAAACTTAATCACGAGATTTTTCTTCAACCATGTGTAGTTCATTGTGACTTGTTCTCGTGGTTGCTAACACAGGTGTATGTTGAGTGGGAGGAAGAGAGTAAAATATTGGCAATCCTTGAGGTCTCTCCCTCGATTGCACGCATATGTGTAGCCGCACTGCTGAAAATGCGGAGGTTCCAGCATCTTTTTTTTATTGTCATGAGCATGCACATCCGCTCCCACAAAAATGAGAACTCAGACGAAATTGCTTTCCCCTCTTGTGCCATTAGTTCGACGAATAAACGGAAGGAATTATCCTCAATGGGGATTCTACGTAATTTTTTTTTTTTTTTTTTTTTTTTTCTCCCTCATTTTAGACATTATAGTATGGGAGACTTCCCGACGGGTTTTTCCATTTTTTTTTTTTTTTTTTTTTCTGCCCTGTGTGTGTAACCCACTACGCTACACGGATTCGAAAAGTCACGCTTACCAAAAAGTATGCCATGGTGAAGGGAATAAGCATTTTTTACACTCACATGGATGAACGGAACTGAAATGGGCAAAATGGTGGGACTGCCTCTTTGCAGCGGGGGGATTTTCCCCTTCCTTTGAATCACACATGTGAGAAGTGCGAAAATGGATGTTGAAAAATTGTTCAACAGAGAAGAGCCGTCTTATGCGTGATGGGAGATAAACGAAAGGGAAAATAAACCTTCTCACAATAATCGCTCCCTTCCGATGATTAACTGTCTATACAAGGTACAGCTAGCACATTTTCCTCTGGCTTGTGCATACTTTTCCTTTTTTTTTTTTTTTTTTCTCTCTTCTATGCAGAGCAGATAAATATGCCTGTAGGAAGGGGAACACGGGGGTAATACATCCCACCAACCCCTTTTAGGGGGGGAGGGGGACACTGTTGACGTTCTCTTCACTGTAAGGTAAAAAATGAAAGTCGTGTCGTTCCGGTGACAACAGAGTGGGAGAGAATCCCCCTGCACGATGCTATATTCTATGTTATGCATATATGTACTTACACTGCAACGTCAGAATTGATGAATATATTTTATTAAATGACCAAATGGGCCACTCTCCGTCAGTGCCACTTCTTCCACAAAGGTAGCTTTGCACCGCTTGGAAAACGGGCCAGCGTTTTTGTGGAGCCCATGGTGCGTAGGCGGAGCGGGTCCTCATCGCCGTGCCCAAAAAAGGTATCGCCTGCGGGTGGTTCGCATTACTAAACACATCGCTATGCTATACAAAGGAAAAAAAAAATATACATATGTATATGTATATAAAGGGAAAAGCAAAAAGGAAAAAGCAGTACCATCTGTTAGCAAAAGCTCACAAAAAAATAGCAGAGCAAAATGAACAGCCCTCTTTGTTTCATCTGCTCCCCCTTTGAAGAATCCCCACACCCCTGTTAACACAGAAAAGCGCTTCGAAAGAAGAACAAGCGTGACGGGCTTCCTCCCGAAGGGGTATGACCAAAGCTTACATATACAGTCAAACCGCTAGAGCAGAGGCGCGTCGATAAGGACGTGCGCTCCTTCTCATAATTCACTCGTGCGCGTTTTAGTGGTACCCCACTGTTGTTCCCTCGCCGCTACTACGCACACCCGCACTCACGTGGAAACGGCGCGATACCAGCATAACTTCTGCATGCCACGAAAACGCTGTACACGCAACCCACTGCAACAAGAAAATGGGCTTCTTTAACTGGCCGTTCAAAAACAGCAGTGAAGAGGCCAAGGGAGGGACGACTAAGAAGAAAATCTGCTGCGTCTGTTTGGAAACCAAGAAGCTGCGAGACGAGTGCATCGTCAAACACGGGGAGCAGCAGTGCAGGAAGTACATTGAGGAACACAACCAGTGTTTGCGGGATGAGGGCTTCGACGTGAAGTGAGGCGTTGTCAGTGCAGCTGCGCTTCAGCAACGGGGGGGAAAGGCAACAGGGAACACGGCAGGGGACACAGCAGGGAACGAGGCAGAAAAGGCGGTCGAGATGCACATCCAAGACTGCGTGAAAAATTCCTGCATAACGCCCTCAAAGAAGGTACCCACCTGTGAAAATCACCAATCGCTGGGACTGCCCAGGAGAGTAACAACCTGAACGGTTCATGTAAATAATGCTGTGTGCGTTTCGTCGTCTCAACCCCCCCTTTATACGAACCAACCATTTGGAGTCACGTTGCCACCGCGTCCGAAGCTGAGCTACACACTGATACGCGGGGGGACACCACGGGAAGAGCCTCTTTTTTCCGCTTTGGACTCCTCCCAAGGGAACAACTGTTTCCGGCCGCGCGCAGTTGCACACAATTTTTTTTTTTTATGAACGTGCAAGGAAAAATTATGAACAGTTCATAAAAAAAAAAAAAAAAAATACCATCTACCAAGTGCCGTACAATACATTCTGCGCACCCCGCACCTCTAACCATTTACGCAAATTGGCCCACACGTGGACGCTAAAAAGTACGTCTCCCCTCCCGCAGGATTTCCTCCTCCACCCCTACAAGAACAACGTCAGGCGAAGTCGGTGAAGTCGCTTTTTTGCGTCCGCACACAGGATAGTAGCGCTCATCCACCCTCTACTCGAACGAAAATGCTGCTGCGCAGCTGCCCAATTGGAAGGTGCCTTCGGGTCTTCCCCCCCACATTGACAAAACATCCAAACGCAGTCAGGCAGTATGTGCCCCCCCGAAGGGAAGCAAGCACCATGACGTATACTCCGTTCAAGTGCAGCACAATCAGCAGTACAAACCCCGCGCAACAACGAATAAGCAACATGACCTGCACACAAATAGACGTAATCAAACAGATGAAGCGATTTTACAACCCGAGGGAAAACATCAATTGGACTCTGATTCGATTCCGACACAGAGTATCCCAATTACGAAAAAAAAAATTAAAATATAAAAACCACTCCAAGGTTGCTTTACGATTTCGCTTAACCAGATTTGGATGGGAAAGGTTACAGTCAGGTCGAAATGCGAGTAAAAGAAATTTGTCCGTTAAAAAGTACAATGAAAAAATGAAAATAAAATACGTCTCACGGGATGACATCAAGAAGTTCAAATTCCAAATGCCTAGCTATGTCCTGCGGATACGCGACTCTCCGGTTGATTACAACCCCAACATTATGCGTGCTCGCAAGTTTTTGCCTTCGCACTTCGGTTAGCGGGGGGAATACATAGGGGCGTGTGATTGTTTTTCCACGCGTGCGCCCACCGATAGGGTTACTCTACACGTGAACGCTTTAAAACGACGTTGTCGCCACGGTGGCGCATTTTTCTTGCGCAGCCATCACATGCATGGAAAAAAAAACATAAAAAAATAAATATAAAAATAAAAATAAAAAAATAAACAAGTAGACACCAAATGGATACCCACCCCCGACTGGGAAACGCTTGCTGAGTTCCTCAGACGACCATCTTGTATTATTTCGTGTGGTCCATTCGTTACGCGTTTTTTCCCGCCTTATCCGTTGCGTAGTCTCCTTGGTCCATCTCTAGCCTGTAGTGGGGAATTAACACGGGGAAATGGAGAAAGAGGGGTGCGATGTCACGCTGTTCGCGGTCGTCCGTGCAGGTCACTCCGCATAACGCCATAAAGATTGCATACCGCGCAACGCACATGTGCATACAGCTACGTGTGGATCAATGGGAGAAAATTTCTATGGGCCAAAGCAGTCATGATTATTCATCGTGTGGTCCCCTCACAAAAGGCACACCCTCAGCGTTAACACTCTACACATGTACCCTCCCCTCTGTTGCTCCCATTTTGGCGTACCTCTTCGCGGCGACTTTTTCCAGCCACCACGGCCACATGGTTAGGTTGGGATCTCTAATCTCCGGGATGTTGTACTGACTTGGGGAATGGAAAAAGTGTACAAAGATCGTGTGAGGGAAGTTCGCACGGAAAAACACACAAATGCTAATACTCGTGCAAAACGAGTTGCCTTGTTTGTCAAATAAACCAAAAAAACACCTGCACTGTTCAGGCGAATTGTGCCAAATTTTGCACATTTTTTTATTTTTATTTTTTTTTTTTGTACTATCTAGCTAGCTGATCCAGAACAACGATAACGCCGACGGTCCCAAAAATGCTCTTTGCAAACCAGTTTTTCTTGAATATTAAATTGTATTTTCCCATTTTGTGATGTTTGTGTTGTACAAGTTTGGAGAGATGACGATACTTTTTAATTTCCTTCTTCGGTTGGAACTTGGCTATATTCGGTGGAGGGGCGAACGGACAAGCCTCATTCCCGTGTACTCAACGCGGCGAATTCTCCGTGCACGGATGCGCACGTATATGCATTCGTACGTCAGTATGTACGTACACTGGGGGGACGCAAAAACTGTTCTTTGTTTTTTGTTCTTTGTTTTTTGTTTTTAATCCAAATGCTCGAAAGAGTCACTCCTTTACGCTGATCACGCGCCGATGAATTCACTCCAGGGGTGACCTTTTCAGTGTCAG
>NC_020399.1:492367-493531 GCF_000321355.1 Plasmodium cynomolgi strain B
AAAAAAAAAAAGAAAACCACCTTTCGGTGTCCCGAACCAATTCGACCCCAGTGTATCACACATAACAAATGACCTCATCGAATTGTAAAATGGCCAAACGTGGTCGCAGTTACGTCACCGTAAGTAAAAACATACAGCTAGCTACACACGTGACGTGTAAATAAAGAATGGCATCCTATCCTCCCTGCGTAGCAATTGACAAATCTGTGCGAAAAAAAAAAAAATGCACAACTCAGGATGCCATAGTCGTCTTCAAATCATCTACACACTGGAAGGTAAAAAGGAGGGAAGAAGGAAAATGTGACAGCTGGGCAGATAAGGTGAACTGCGCATTAAGCAGTGTGTCACTTGATTGTCCCTTCACGTTGGGGATGTATTTTTGTGTCCCTCTTTGGGCCTCCTTTCCTTTTTCATCCTACGTTCCCAAATATTTTTATTTCGTTCGCCTGGGATTCGATCTGCCAAGAGGGGGGAAGCGCATCGGTGTGGACATACACATGTGTGCGTTACTCTCGTGTGGGCTACTATCGTGTGAGTTACTCTCGTGTGGGCTACTCTCGTGTGAGCTACTCTCATGTGGGCGACACGGCGGATGCGTCCGTACCAGGGCCAGGATGTTCCGCTCCGTGTCATCCTCCGTATTCTTTATCGTGTTCCGTATGGCCTTCAAATTGTCGTAAATTTTCTGTAGGTTGTACTTGTTGTTTGGTTTCTGCGCAGGAGGGAAGGGGCACATGCAGGGCATTTTTTTGTAGAGCACCACGATGGGAACAACACAGTGGACAGATCAAATGGAGCGACTCTGATGGCGTCGCACTGGTCGGGCTGCCCTCCCTCTTACATATTCCCCGAAGGAGCTGACGTAATTCTTGGTGTTTTCTACCAAGTCCGCGTTGTGTTTTCCCTTGAGCAGCTGCACAGGCGGGGCGGGGGAAAAAGGGCAACATGGTGACCATGAGAAGAAGTGACCATGAGAAGAAGTGGCCATGCGAGTAAATGACCATGCGAGTAAATGACCATGCGAGTAAATGACCATGCGAGTAAATGACGCAGCGACGATGCAACCACCGCGTTGCGCAGAGCCACACAAGGGCATGTCATTTTTCTTGCAGTTACTGCTAGCAGTTCGATCATCCTGCTCTTGCTGCGTTCCACCTGAGGAAG
>NC_020399.1:493551-513147 GCF_000321355.1 Plasmodium cynomolgi strain B
TAAATAGGAATAGGAATAGGAATAGCAAAATATGACCATGTTCATGTGAGCGCTTCGTCTGGGCTGGACACGAACGCGCGCCGCGCTCACATCTTCCGACAGCAGCCACGCATCGGTGGATAGTGAACAACACGTTGAAGCTACGCTTCACCTTTTCCACCCCTCCCTTCCTGTGCTTACTTCTTCCTCACTTAACCAGTTTTTATTTTCTGAGGGCGCACTTGCACTTTGATCGGATACAGATGAACGGGGTGAAGAGGAGGTATAAGAAGACTCTCCTTTTGCATGTCTTTCGTCAGTTATTTTTTGTTTCCCCTTCGTCTTGCATTCCTTTGTAAGACCATCATAATTTGCACAGCCTGGTTGAGAGTCCTCCTTTCTGTTTTTACAAAATTCACTTTCGAGGGGGGTGCCATCCTCACGTCGATGTTCCTTATCTCCATCGCAGAAGCTGGAGTTTATGTGCTGCAGGGATGGGGAAGTATATGCATGGTTGGGATGGAAAGGGGGGACGATTAACTGGGTATATGACACATTGATCTATGAGCGACTTTTTTTTTCTGATATGTTTTTCTTCGTTACGTCGTTGAGGCTGTGCAGCTGATGCTCGATGACTCGGATCTGCCGTGGGGAGAGGAAGCGGGAGAAAAAAAAAAAAAAAAAGTGACCCAAACTTTGCATACAAGCAGCAGAGTGGAGTGGAGAGGACGGACTAACATGAGTTACACGTAACTACACAATTGCCTAATGAGAGTAAGCAAGCGATTGGCCAGGCACGCCTACCTTCTCGTGCAGCCTGTTGTGGTAGGACTCGCTAGGGTTTTCCTCCAAGTTCGCTTCTTTTTTGTCTAAACTAGTGGGAGGTCTATCCCTGACGGATTGACTAGCCTTTCCCTCCTCCCTCCTGTGAAGACTCCTCTCCTTGTTGCTGTTCCTGTGCTTATCTGCAATTTCGATGTAAGAAAACAAAAAAAAAAAAAAAAAGGAGGGGGGGTAACTCTATAGTGGCAACTGCTCAAACTGTTGAGGGATTCTCTTTCACCTCCGTTTGTTTCTTCCCACTTACCCGTTTTGTGGTGGTCCTTAATTGCACCTCCGGGGGGGACATCACCTTTCGCGTCCTGCCATCAAAAAGAAAGAAAAAAAAAAAAAATGCAACTTTCTGCACTCAGATATATGTTGAAGCACAGGGGGCACACCGCTTATCCCCGAACAACCATCGATGCAGGAACGTGTGGACAAACTCACGTGAGCAAATTGGCAATGCAGGTTGTTCAAACACAGGGCCAGATTTTTCTTTCGCAGATTTTTTAGCATAATCGAGTGGCTGTGCAGTTCCTCCTCCAGGTGGTTGATGTCGTCTTCGAGGATGATCCTGGACGGCTTGCACGAGCTGGGGGGAGGGGGGAGGAATGAGCCCAGCGAATGAGTGAATCGAGCGAACGAGTGAACCCATCGAACGAATGAACCCAACGAACGAGTGAACGGCTCACTCATAGACGCGAAGAAACACACACGGTGCTTCCCCGCCGCGGAGATTGAGCAAGCCAAAAGGACTCGCCATTTCGAAACGAAGTGGACAAACCAGTTGGGGTTGCTCCTGTCCTCGTCAAAGATTTGCGCCTTCACGTCCTTCATTTTTTTTCGCAGCTCGTTTATCTTAACCACGATGTGGTTGATCTGTGCGCGGAGAAGGGGGACGTAGTAGGGGGGCGTAGTAGGGGGATGTAGTAGGGGGACATTGTACAAGAGCCGAGTTGTGAGCAGCGGCGACCGTGGCCATGGGGGAAAGGCCTGCCTACGTCGGCGCCCCCTCATGTGCACACACAACAACGCGCTTAAGCCGAATGCACCATCGATGGCGCAAAGGGGCATTCCGCTACCTCCTCGAAATTCTCGTTGACTAGCTCCTCCAGGCTGGTCACGTAGAGCAGCTTTTCGTTTCGGGTCTGCGTAGGGAAGTGGCGAAGTGACGAAGCGGTGTGGCGAAGCGGTGGGATGACGCGCCGTAACGAAGCGGTGGCATGACGCGGTGTGACGAAGCGATGGCGGTCTACTTCTCCCCGCCTGCACTTACATATTCTTCCTCCATGAGGAGGAACTTGATTCGTTGAAAAAGCTCATCGATGAGGTTCTTCAAGTTGAGGTAAAACACGTTTATGGTTTGATGACCCTGCGGAAGGAGGGAAGCGGAAGGAGGAGGGACGCGGAAGGAGAATCGTCATGAGGTTGATTCTGTCACTATGAGGTTGCTTTATATATCTAGTTGGGGTTAAAAATTTGGTGTAGTAAAGCACACGTCGATTTTTATCGCTAGCCAAATGGGAAGAGCATGGAACCTACCTCTATGACGATGTTCTTCGTTTGCATGAAGACACTGTCGATGGCATCCGTGGAGACATCACCTCTACTCAAGTTAAACAATACCTCTCGGTTCACGTCCTTTTGATTTTTGAGCAATTTAATTTCTTGCCTATATTTTTCATTCTCGTCATTTAGATTAACTAGCTGTGTTGCGAGTATTTTTTTAATTCCATTTATATCGTAACTTGAGAGGATGGCCTTTCCGAGAGTCTTCATCTGATTTCGTAGCTTTTCGTTTTCTTCTTCCAGCTGTGCGTTCACCTGTTCGTAATTCACTTTGCGGAAATTCACTGGGTCGTAGTGCGTCTGCTTGTTCTTCGCGATGACTTCGCGCAGGCGGTTGCACTCGTTCTGTGGGCAGGTGGGGGGCGATCCGAGGTGGGAGGCGATCACAGGTGGGAGGCGATCACAGGTGGGAAGCGATCACAGGTGGGAAGCGATCACAGGTGGGAAGCGATCACCCGTTGGTAGCAATCACCCGTTGGTAGCAACCGCACATGGTAGCAACCGCACATGGTAGCAACCGCACATGGCAGCAACCGCACATGGCAGCAACCGCACATGGTGCACTCCACGGGGAGGCGCTCTCCCAAATGCACACTCCTCGCTACCTTGTAGAGACGGGCCAACTCGCTCAGGTTCCATTTCTCCGCGTTGATCGATCGAATTCTGCTGCTCAGCCTTCCTATCTTACTGTTCAAAGAGTTAATCTCACCACACAGAGGAGATCCAACATCTATCACTTTGCAAGACACATCCGTGGAACATCTATTCACGTAGCTCCTCACATCGTCATTAATCTCCTTTTTGTATGCATCACCTGAGTTACTGTGTTGCCTTATGACCAATCCGCTCTGCTGAGTTCCATGTGGGAGAGTCGATGCAAAGGCTTTTATAACTCGCTGGTCTCCTACCACCCCAGGGATGCAACCCCCCTGTGATGGGAAGCTATAAGTTATTTCTTGTGTGCAGGCTGCATTAGGTGTAGCATTCCTTGAGTGGGTTCTAACTGGGACTGACTTCTGCCTACCTAGGGAAAACCTATTTAAGGGAGATACAGAACCTGTTCTGTTCCTTCCACCTCCTGATTGACGATGCAGCGATTTGGTTCGAATGAAGACGTTGCTGTTGAGGGGGCGAATGGTTGCTTTGCTCGGCGAGGAGAGGCGAAAGGGGCTTTCCCGTCTGTCAGGTGAGTACCTCTTAGGTCCCTTCATCTGACTGCCACTTCTCTGCATCTGACTGCCACTCCCCTGCATCTGTCTAGCACCCCCCTGCATCTGTCTAGCACTCCCCTTCGTCGACCCGTTAGGGTAAATCAATATTTCAGTCTTGTCCCCCCTCCACTGTTTCTTTCCCTGGAGCTGCTTATTCTTAACGGAGCTGTTGCAGAAGAAGCTTTTTTTCGCGGAGGTTGCTGGGGGGGGCACGCGGTAAGACTGCTTGTAGGATTGCTTGTAGGGTTGCTTGTAAGACTGCTGGTACGGCTGCTTCTGGGGGGGGCGATGGTTTGGGATGACCACCGGTGCTGATCCGTATCTCTGCGGAAGCGGGGGCTTGCGTCATGTCGTAGTTGGCGTACTGAGGGTGGCTGCCATAGTTGCGTTGGGTGGCACGACTGGGTTGAGTGGCATGACTGAGCTGAGTGGCATAACTGGGATGGACGCCGTAACTGGGATGGGCGGCATAGCTGGAATGACCGCTATGCTGGGGGTGGCCGCTCCAACTCGCATCAACTGCTTGAGTGGCGATGGCCTGCTGACCCCCGTAAGCCCCCATGTCCACAGAGCCGACCCAGCTGGCCGAAGCCCCACTGCACACGTCCCCCGCGTCAACGAAGTGGTAGGCCACCTCATCGGGTCCTTTTAGCACCCCCCCCATTCCATCAGTGCCGCTCGCAACCACACCGCCGCTTCCAACCAAAGCGCTGTGTCCTACCAAACTGCCGCTTCCAACCAAACCGCCGCTCGCAACCACACCGCCGCTCCCAACCACGCTGCCGCTTCCATCCACAAGGAGCGATTCCTGCGCAAGGTAAGGATCCATTCCGCCCTTGAAGCTTTCCTGAAAATACGCTCGTTCCGCTTGCGTCGAGTCAACATAACCCCCACTGCTGTGCCTTCCCTCGTCCACAAAGCAAACGTTTTTGTTACTCACTCTGTGTGTATTTCCTTCCTGTTGCGCGAGTCCCACAAGGTTGTTGCTTTCGCAGGAGCCAGGGATTTGCCCCTCCGTTTGGTACACGTAAAAGGTTTGTTCTGTCTCGTGGGCTGTCTGCGGGGCGACCTGCTGGGACATCTGCGGGGCGATCTGCTGGGACATCTGCTGGGACATCTGCTGGGACATCTGCTGGGACATCTGCTGGGACATCTGCTGGGATATCTGCGGGACGACCTGCGTGGCGGTGGTTTCGGCTTTACCACGCAGAACGCTGCGCTCGATTGGACCACTGCTAACGTGGGAGGCTCTCCCCTTTCGTCGGAACACTACACCTTGGCTACTACCTCTGTTCAACGTAGTCCATTTCGCACCATTAGGGAGTCCCCCTGTGGGAGATTCTCCCCCCAGGTCGTCCTTCGAACTCCACAAGCTCCGTTCACGCATCACCGAGCTTGAACGCTCTCTATATTTGGATTTTTCTTCTCCGCTGCGCTTACTCTTAATTTCCCTCCCTGACTCTTTACGTTCTTCCTCCACCTTCTCTTGTATTCCCTGGAGCAGCGTCCTCGTGAGCTTGTTGAGTATGTGGCTGTCTCCGAGTTTCATACTGACCCCTTTCTTTGCGTCTCCCCCTTGACTGCTTCGTCTTTCTCTCCTCGAGGCACCCACTCCGTAGGGCTCCCCCATTCCAACGTCACATACTGCTTGAGGCGTCTGCTCTCCCACCTGGTTATCGCAAAAGAGTTCGGATGTTTGCTCGACCAGGTGAGTGCTGCGCCTTCTCCGTTGTGTGTTGTTTTGCTCTGCCGAGAATGGAGCAGCAAACTGGGTAGTCACTCCTTCTACGTCTATTCCCATTTCCACCTTGCTCGCCTCTTCCCCCTTTGCATCATTTTTTTTATATTTCTGTGCACACGAATACGATTTGCGCATGTCCTTAAGGGATGTGCGAGAACTCGCCTCTTTGTCTCTCCATTGGTTCAGCACATCCTCGTTAGCTTCCGTGATGGTTCTCCTGTTGTAGTGGTGCAGGTTGTTCGCGTCTGCCTGGGCCATTTTGCATTCACCCGAGTAACACACCCGAGTAACACTCCCGAGTAACACACCCGAGAGATACTCCCGAGTAACACACCCGAGAGATACTCCCGAGTAACACACCCGAGTTACACTCCCGAGTATCACTCGCGTATGTCACCCGCAAATGCTGCACACTCCTTCACCTCCAAAGGGGACGCAAAAGAGGAGACAGCTGGACGCACACAAATGGGCAATCAGGGTGACGATCTCCAATGTTGTTACAAAACGCCTGAACAGTCAGGTAAAAATTGTTAAAAAAAAAAAAAAAAAAAAGACGAAAGGGGAAATCCCCACGATGAGATTTCCTCTGTAGGAAAAGTGAGGACAATCACTTGGGGTAGTAAAAAAAAAAAAAAGGCAAATGGGATTACCTCACAGTGGAAGGGGAAAAAACTTTCGCATGAAAATTTGTACCAAGCGAAAGCAATCGCAGACGCATGCTCATACGAATACGCATAAACAGACGTATATGCATACGCAGACGCAGACGCGCACACCGAACAAACGCCCAAGAAAAGAGCAGCCACAACACACACAACTAGTTGGCCTGCCCCTCGGGGGGGGGAATACGTCCGTGCATACGTCCCCTGGCGCGCACACACCACTTGGGGGAAGCGGCACCCTCCAGCTGGCGACCGTTTGCTTTCCCCCACACGATTGCGCGCATCGTCTGACGATACTTCGCTGGCACACATTTACAACATAACCGTATTTTTTTTTTTTGCGCTTTTTTCGCTTTTTTCGCTTTTTTCGCCTTTTGCGTTTTTTACACTTGTTTACTCGTGCTTTACCCGCGAGTCATCCTTACAGCCAGCCACTCGAAAAGGGGGGCACACAGCGCTGCTATCATACAGCGCTGCTATCACACAGTGCTGCTATCATACAGCGCTGCTATCACACAGTGCTGCTATCACACAGTGCAGCTATCATACAGCGCAGCTATCATACAGCGCTGCTATACATACAACACTGCTATACATACAACACTGCTATACACACAACACTGCTATACACACAGCACTGCCATACGCACACACACACGTGGGTAGCTCCTCCTGTTTGCGAAAAAATAATTGCGACCTTTTCACGCGCCCTCCCGTTTTGGCGCGAAGTTTTTTTTCAAACGTGTAAAAATTAATTTATTAACAATTAAAAAAAAGGAAAGAAAAAAAAGAAAAAGGAGAAAAAAAAGAAAAAGGAAAAGGAAAAAGAAAAGAAAAAGAAAAGAAAAAGAAAAAGAAAAAGAAAAAGAAAAGGAAAAAGAAAAGAAAATGCCCTTGCTAAATGGAGAGGGGTAGCACATATGGACGTGAGCATACCAAAGCGCAGGCGCACGCATTCAGTTACACTCGCGCGAGGCCATTTGGTTGTCTCTCGCGCGGGAGCAAACACATGGAGGCGGCAGATCAGGACATGTATCCTCCGCGTGTCCCGAGTCAACCACAATTCGCTTTGGGGGGGAAATTAAAAAAAAAAAACGTTGCCAATGTTGCGTTGTGTTGCGTTGTGTTGCGTTGTGTTGCGTTGTGTTGCGTTGTGTTGCGTCGTACCTCGTGGCTTAAAACAAACAAAAAGGGGAATCAGGAAGTTACAGCTGGGGCGCCATGTGGTGAGGCACGCACTGAGCATAAGCTAGACAAGCGCAGGGCATAAGCTAGACACACACTTAGCATAGGCTAGACACACACTTAGCATAGGCTAGACACACACTGAGCATTGGCTAGACTCACGTGGGAGTAAAACCAGCCCTACCATGCTGGCATAGCTTTGCTCGGGGGAACGATAACCTTTCAACATGTGCACCCATTCCTGTTTAGCAAATCTGTTGTTATCGTTGGGCCTTTCCCTCACGACATCATCCCTGAGGGGGGGTGACTACATAGGTGGTGCTGCTGCGGATGCTTCTGATATTGCGGATGCTTCTGATATTGCAGATGAGTCTGATATTGCAGATGAGTCTGATATTGCAGATGCGTGTGACATTGCAGATGCGTGTGACATTGCAGATGCGTGTGACATTGCAGATGCGTGTGACATTGCAGATGCGTGTGACATTGCCGATGCTGCTGGTGGCGATGGCGACTGTGCTGGACGGACGAGCGAAGAGACCGCGCCTTCACTGCATCGATTTCTGGAGCAACTTTAACTTCTGCTTCTCCTTCTGCTTGATTTTGTCCTGCTGTTTTTTTTTTATATTTTCCTCTCTCTCCACGATGGCAATGATATCGTCGATTTTTTCTCTTTTTTTTTTCTTCTTCGACGTCATGCTGAGGAGCATTTTTAATTTTTCGTTCACTGCGATTGGCTGAGGGGCGGAAGGAAGGGGGAAAACAAAAAGGGGAGTATGAGGTGCAGTGAGGGGTGCACTGTGAGGTGCAATGCGAGGTTCCATGCGAGGTGCAGAGAGAGATGCAATGTGCGATGCAATGCGAGGTGCAATTTTCGCATGTTGGGAGTCCCTCTCACAGGGGGGGCTTCACCACTTGCGCTTTCCTCTACTTGCGCTCTCCTCTACTTGTGCGCTCCTCCACTTACGGTTTTCTCCTTGGGGTGGGGCGTGCCCGCATCGCCGTTGGCGACCACATTGGCGACCGCGTTGGCCCCCTCGTTAACCACATCTCCAGGGGCAGCCAGTCCCAGCTCCTCCCTCTTGAGTGAGTCGTTCAGTTCTTCCTGCTTTTTCTTTTCCTTTTTCTTCTTTTCTTTTTTTTTCTTCTTCTCCTTTTTCTTTAGCTTATCTTCATTATCCCCGTCGTCCTGGTTTTCCACCGATGGGCCATTCACATCTGCACCAGTAGGCGTAGCCTCTCCTGCTGCACTGCCACTCCCTGGCACAGTAATCTCCACAGACTTAACTCCATTCAGGAGCTCCTCCCCATCCTGCACTTCTTTTTCCACGCTGGGGTTATATGTGCTTGTAAATTCAAGTAAAATATTTTCCAATTTATTTTTTTCTCTTTCCTTTTTGTATTTTTTTTTTTTCTCCACTTGTTTTTGTTTAGTAAGACTGTTAATCCCATTAGCACTCCTATTTTGATTCTTCTTTGCATTAGGAGTGCTCGATGATTTGTTGTTTTTTGTATCCTTTTCGGGGACCTGTACCTGTGCGGGTTGCTCGGTATCCTCCTTGTCTTCCTCACTACTGTCATCACTATATTCGTCCTCTTTTTTCTTTTTTTTCGTTTTTTTTTTCTTTTCCTTGTTTTCATTTGCTCCATTCTTCTCCTGGTCATTCAGCTTATCCACCTCGTAGAAAAACTCGTCGTATTCGTCTACCATGTCTGCCCAGGAGGAGTACTTGCTGATCTGGGGAGGGGGAGGAAGGACAAGAAGAAGACGATGAAGAGGCGGGGTCAAAAGGGGTGTCAGAAAAAAAGGCATGAAAAAAGGGCATGAAAAAGGGGCATGAAAAAAAGGCATCAAAAAAGGGCATGAAAAAACGCACAAGCGGAATCACACACAGGCGGAATCATGCACGGGCACTACCAAGGGGCATCGCACCCGCGCGAGATCCGCCAACTCCTCGCCGCACTCACATCGAAGGAAAAGCTGCTGGCGTCCTTCTTCTCATTCTCCTTCTTCTGCTGACTCTCCTTCAGCTGCTTCGACTTCCTCTTTATCTTATCCTCCTGCCGGAGAATCTGAAATATATTGTTCCTGGCGTTCATTGTTGCGACTTTTCAAGTGGCTCACACGGTAGGGAGGGGGTACTACAACTACTTGAGTACCTTCGTACCTGCTTGGCAAGTCTGCTTGGCAGAGAGTGCTTGTCAGGGAGTGCTTGTCAGAGAGTGCTTGTCTCTCTATACGTAAAAGGATGTAGGCGCTCAGCGTGCTGCCCTTCCTACTCTGCGGAAGGGAGTATATACCTACACGCCGCTGAAATGGAAGCAGGTTCACCTCTGCACAGGTCACCTCTGCACAGGTCACCTCTACACAGGTCACCTCTGAACAGGTCACCTCTGAACAGGTCACCTCTACACAGGTCACCTCCTTGCCTTTTTGCGCTGGCGGGACGTGAGTGATATGCACCCCTCGGCGTTCACTCCGGACGTATGAGAGAGCAACGTTTCGCGTATCTTCCAGCGCCCCGCATGCATGCCACAGGCTACCCAACAGGTTCACTTAAAACGCTGCAAAGTGATGCGCTTCAACTCTGGCACAAATAAATGTGAATGCTCTGCCAAGCGCAAGGGACAACAAACACATGCCTTATTGGATGAGATATCCTGCAGAGAATTGCTCACAAGAACCGCTCAGAAGAACCGCTCAGAAGAACCGCGCAGGTGGGCCTAGCAGGTGGGCCTGGCAAGCATACGTATCGCGGTATGGGTAGGTGCACTCACTGGAAGGCCCAGGCAGGTCCGCCAAAACTGATTAGCCACGTTAGAAACGCAAAGGGGCAGGCAAAGAGTAAGGCAAAGGAGAAGGAGAAGGGGAAGGAAAAGGAGAAAGAAACGGCATAGGGGCAGGCAAAGGAGAAGGAAACGGCATAGGGGCAGGCAAAGGAAAAGGAAACGGCATAGGGGCAGGCAAAGGAAAAGGCAAGAAAGGCTTGTTCCTTTTCTTCTAGCAATGTTGAAAATACACGTTTGTGCTACTTAGTGGCCAGGGCTTGAAAGGAAAAAAAAAATAAAAAAAAAGTGGAGTGGAGTGAAGTGAAGTGACGTGAAGCGGAGTGACGTGAAGCGAAGTGACGTGAAACGAAGCGACGCGAAGTGAAGAATAGGGAAAGAGCTACGCTATCAAAGCTGCGATGCTATAACGATAAAAGGAAAAAAAAAATCGTAGTGCCATCAGGCTCGCATCTTCACAAAAAGCTGCATGCGCATTGTATGCGTAAACGAATGGTTAGGTTATTATGCTACTGTGCCAATTGACCCGGGGAGGGTGACGATGGCTCAACGGGGTGGGGAGCATGCTTTGGAGGGTAGTGCCTCATCCCTTCATCGCGTCAACCCTTCATCGCGTCAACCCTTCATCGCTTCAACCCTTCATCGCGTCAACCCTTCATCGCTTCATCCCTTCATCGCTCCTTCGCTCCCTCGCGCTGCCTCCCTCCACCCTTGTTCGGCTTAGCGTTTCAACCCTTCGCTGCTTACCCCGCGCATTGCCACAAATATTCCACCGTTGCCCCCGCATGTATATTCCCTATTTTAGCGCTTATCCGCCAGGCGCGTCAAGTCCAAGCCTTTTTACCCTTTTCCCCTCCTTTTTTCCTCCTTTTATCGCTCCTTCCAACGCCCTCACTCACTCCTATTCGGTGGCACCAAAATTCCAACCCCTTTTTTTTCCTTGGCCAGGACGCTTGAGCTGAACCTGGGTCCCGCACACTCACTCAATTAGCTGTTTATTTGTTTATTTGTTTATTTATTTTTATTTTTATTTTTTTTTTTTGTAAATACATCCTTCGCGATGCGCAGTGGGGAGGGGGTGGTGACTGCAAAGGGAGAATAATCACTCAGCGCCGGAGAAAGCAAAAGGAAAAAGAAGCATACTGTGGGGAACAGACAAAGCAAACAAAATCAGTTGAGTCACTCCGCCCGAGTGGCTATCCATTCACTCACCTCCTTTTTTGAGCGTCACCGTGTAGTTGGCAAGGAAGGCTTCCTCATCATTATTTCACCTGATCGTTTACTTGTGAGGTGTGTCAACCTCCCTGCTGCTACTCCGTTGGGGCGCTCGCTGTCGGTCTGTCTGGGTGGCTTCCCCCTCTCCCACGAAATGGATTACCTCTGTGGAGGCGTGGTTGGAAGTATGTAAAAAAAATAGCAAAATGGTCACTCGTAAAATGACGCTTTCGCAGATGGCCTCTCTCAAAATGACGCTTTCTCAAATGGCCACTCGCAAAATCCCATCGGCGTCCACTTTTCTTGTGGAGGCCCCTAATCACCATTGCACAGTCGTTACGTGTACGTACAGTGGATACACTTAACCACTCCATAAGGGGTGGAGGTTAAACATGCCTCGCGTTTTTAATGACAGCTGTGAATTTTCTACTTGAAGAAGGAAAAAAAATCAAAAGGATGCACTTCAACCGAAGTGATTTTTTTTTTGTCCCTCCCTTGTCTGTCTTTATAAACTGAATTATTTCCCCAGTTTTACAATACCCTCTACAAGGTGATGTCTTTGTCTGTTCCCATCGTTACTTGTACAACTGTGTGTGTATTTTTTTATTTTGCACTCCATTTGGATCCCATCATCTTCGCTTGTCCATCTTGAATTTCCCACACTCAAACATGAACGCTCACACACTTAAAGAGAGCGACATGAACGAGATGATTTTGGGTCTCATGAAGAATAAGAAGAAGGGCACCGTGGCGAGGAAGAAGAAAACGAAGAAAAGACCCCCAAAGGGTAGCTTAACCAAGGAGGAAATAAAGAGGTTGGGTGAGCAAAAAATGGAAAGGAAAGACAAACGCAAAAGTGCGCGGAAATGGCTATCTGTGCACTGTAAAGGTGCTGACCTGTTCAGGTGATTTTTTTTTTTCTTAATTTTTCCACTTCTCTACCGCTGCCCTACCGCTGCCCCACTTCAGCAATGCCGAGGCCGCCTTCCAACGACAGGAGCAAATGTACAGGGACGAGGAGGCGCACACGCTGCAGTACATAAGAGGCGAGGCTGCGAGCAAAGAGAAGGAGGTACTACTCCCTGTGGCGTGCGCCTCCTTTGGGGGGCGGGTCCCTCCAATCCACCGATCCGCGCACCTGCGTAAAAGTGCACACGTGCAGCTGCCATCTGCCCATCTGCTCACCTACTCCCCGGCCGCTCCCCCCCCAACAGCTAAACGACTACTACGTGTACTGCCAAAAGTTTAAAAATGAATACAAGACGAATTTCAACGAGTCTATGAAGCAGTCGGAGGTAACACTTTTTTCCACGTGATGTCCAACCCGTTTGGATGTCCCCCCCCCCACACACACCTTTAAGAGATACCAAGGGAGGATCACTTCGCCATCCCTTCGTCGCAACTCACCACAGGAAATGCGAAAAGAACTATCGAAACTCCGCACTGAATACCTGGATCTCAAGTTACTTCTTGGTGTGTGTAAAGGGGAAAAAAAAAAAATGCGCGGGATTCTCCAAAAAAAAGAAACGAGATAGCTTCTTACATGGGGATGCGTTGCGAACGGATCGCTAACCCCCCTCTAATAACTCCCCTTTGTGTGTGTACTCTCTCCACCCCCTACCGCAGAGGACCAAAGAAAAATGGAGCTCAACGGCATGTTCAATTTTTACCAAAAAAAACTGCTGGACATCAAAGCCCACTGCATCAGCCAGACATTCTGCGACGACAATTTGAAAAATATCGTCCACGAAATTTTGAGGGTCATCCATTAGGTGAGGTGGTCACGGGTTCTCATCGGACTAGGCTAATCCTGGTCCAGATCTAGATCTTAATCCTGGTCCTGGTCCAGATCTAGATCTTAATCCTGGTCCTGTCCAGATGTAGATCTTAGTCCTGGTCCTGTCCAGATGTAGATCTTAATCCTGGTCCAAATCCATATCATAATCCTAATCATAATCACAATCTCCATTTAACTTCCGTTTCCGTTTTCTTTTCCTTTTCCCTTTTCGTCGCGCTCCTAAATGTTTGCAGTGTGGGACGCATCTGCACACGGGGGCATCCGTGGGGGCATCCACTGGGTCGCGCCTCAGCCACTCCTTAGCCACTCCTCAGTCACTCCTCAGCCGTCCCACATCTCGTCGTACGCCCCTCCGCTACTCCTCAGCCGCCCCTCAGCCACTGCTCAACCCCCCCTCAGCCGTCCCACATCTCGTCGTACACCCCGCGCCGAGCCTGCCCAAAGAGCTGAACGAAAATGATGTTTTGCCCATCTGACACAAATCGAGAAACTAACTTGAACTTCAGCTTGGTCCTTTCTTTATAACTCTCCTGGGCAAACACGAAGGCATTTAAAACCTGCGAGCGAAGAAGGATTTTCTCCAATTTTTTTTTTTTTCCTCCACGTTTACTATGCTTGTAATGATAACACAGTTTTCGATGACACTGTTTAGTTTGAGAAAGTCCATGCATAGAAATTTTATCCTCCTCGACATGGCGAGGTTGTCGCTTCGTTTTTGCAATATCCCATCACTGGGGAACAACGCGTTCAGTTCGTGTGTGCCCAGCGTACAGAAATGGGAAGCAACATCCCCCCCTATTGAAGGAGACTCTCCTCCACTTTTCCCTACTCCCCCTTTCCCACTTCGAACCGATTTGTCTACCCCTTCTCTGGACAAAAAAGGGACATTTCCCCCCACCTGTACATCATCCTCATTAACACAACGTGGTATGGTCAAGAAGAGCCTCTTCAAATTTGCATTAGCTTGTCTTATGTGATCCTTACATTCGTCAACCCCAAGGAGGAACACTCGGTTGGTGAACTTCCCTGGAGTCATGTTCACTTCATTTAAAGCTTCGAAAAATGTAAAAGGGGAATGCATAGGAAATGACAAAATGGGGTAGTTAATACTGGGGGAGCCACAAGGGGCAGTCATTAAAATGGAAAATATTTCCAAAATTATGCTGCCATCATTACAAAAGGGATCAACAAGAAATAAATTTTTTCCTCCATTGGTATAATTAAAAATATTTATTTTGAACAATGCTGAAGCTATGATTGTGCTTTTTAATGAGTTCTCATTTTTGTGTGCAATGTACAAGCGTTTGTTTAAGTCATTACTTATGTTTACACTGATTTTTAATTCGTTGTAACGGAAAAGGACATGTATTTTTAGCGGCTGGAGAGAGGACGCAGTCAGTTTTTTCTTCTTCAAAAAAATATTTTCATCTCCGTTTTTTTCTATATACACTTGCTGCTGTTTTTTAATCACGTTTAGGATGATATTTTTGATCATGCATGTGTGGAACAGCCTTGACTTTATGGTCTTCACATTTATTTGGGGTTCCGTGAACACACTGCTGAAGGGGATGTACGCAGACCAGTTAATGTTCCTCACGTCATTTATGAAATTATTTTCGTATGCGCAGTACGAGTTGTGTATCAGCAAGCGAATTTGTTCCACTGTTCGACTGGTTAGTAGCAACTTGTATATGTATTTCAAATTGGACTCCACCTCAATGCTGTTTTCGCTAACCACGTGGGGATATTTGGCGTCATACGTTTCCTCCAGCGACAGGACGTTGTCGTTCTTGTACGGCACGACGCATACGTATTTGTGCAGCTCCCCCGCGCCTTCGTCCTTGCAGCGTGCCACACTGCCGCTGCCGCTAACCCTGCCCCTGCCACTGCCGCCGTCACCGCCGCTTTCACCGCCGCTGTCGCTACTGTAGAGCCGCTTCCTCCAGGGCGCCCCCCCTTTCGAATGTACAAGACTGTCACACCAACTGTGTTTCAGCCGTGGGGGAAGAAGTCTCAACATATTGTCGTTTTACCCAAAACGTGTTTCATTTTGGCTAGCTTTTTTTTTTTTTTTTTTCCAAAAAAGTTATGAACAGGTCAGGCAAAATATCAAAAAAGGAGAAGCAAATTAGTTCCCCCTCCAAAAAAAAAAATCACCCAGTGAGTGCACAATTTCGAAATGGCTACTGATTGTTACTGCTCTTCCCGCGCACTTCGGGGGGGGGAAAATAAGTCAACTCGGGTAGGCATCCACTTCAGGGGAAAATAAAAAATCAAAAATCAAAAATGCGTTTTGACTGCCTCTATACAAATGAGGAAACAGTTTCACCGTTTTGTCAAGCGGTACACGCCACTGTGCAAAGGTGTGGTGTTCATACCTGCGTGTGTTGCATGTCGCGGAAAAGAACGTTGCACCAGCGTGAAGCTGTTTTTTCCGCGGTTTTGAATTTTCCCAAGTGGAGCTTCACCCCGGGGGGGAAAAGGTGGCGACTGCGACGAGCAGGAGAGAGGTCGGTCAAGCAGGTGCCAGCAGCGTCCACCACGTCCATCACGTCATTCACTTCCACCACGTCCATCACGTCATTCACTTCCATCACTTCCATCACTTCCATCACTTCCATCACTCCCACCACTTCCATCACTCCCACCACTTCGAACCTCTGCTCTTCCCATGGAAGTGGTAATCAAGAGGCCCTACATCGAAGTATTCGAACGGATACTGAAGCTGTTCACATCGGTGAGCGAACAGCTGCACCTCCGACTGACGCGCAGCAAGCTAGAGCTCATCGGGTCCAACAACTTAACGAACGAATTGATAATCCACGTGGACAAGAAATTTTTCTCCCTAGGCAATGTGAACTGTGATGAGAAGAGTGCCAGTGGCTCCCTCAGCTCGAAAGACTTATACCACTGCCTGTTTAGCTACCAAATAACGAGACTGCTGAGGAGTGATGGGAGTTTCCGCTTGGGGGCCTACGAAAGGGGCCAGCGGGGCAGCAATGTTGGTGGTGGTAGCGGTGGTAGCGGCGGAGCTCGTGGTGGTGGCGTCGGCAGTGGTGGCATCGGCAGTGGTGGCATCGGCAGTGTTGCCATCGGCAGCAGTTGCGACGCCGCTGATGTGTCCAAAATTATTCTCAAATTCAACAAGAAGAACGGCACGCTGGAGGTGGTCGTGAAATTTAAAAAGCGCAGCACGCACTTTAGCGCGGAGCTCAAACTGAGGCCCTTCTGCAACCCACTAAAAAGTTACGTGTACAAAAATGAATCCATTATACAAGTAGAACCCACTCTCTTTCTGATAAACTTGAAGGACCTAGCCAACGAAAGAAACGTTTTTCTAAAAAACACAGATGATGCAATTGTCCTGAGCGCCATAGAAACATCAGACTTTAGTCTCAACAAAGAAAAAATCAAAAGAGAGCAATTCTTTTACAACAATAAAAAAATATCCATTCCTTCATGTAAGACTAAGTATTTCTTCAAAAACAAAAAGTTTGAGGATCACACTTTGGCACTTCCTCTCCCTGACTTAAAACTCGTTTTTAAATTCTGCTCCGACTTGAATTTATTTTGTTTATTTGCCACCAAAAATTTTAAAGAAAATGTAGTCATCTGTTTTGGTGGAATTATTTCACGTATTCTAGAGAAGAACAAAAGGAGGATTTTATCTCAACGGTGTGGTAAAAAGGGGGGAGGTTCCGAGTTGATACAACAGACTCACTGGGGGGGGGAAGCACCTACCAAGGTAGGGGAATACAACGGAATGTATGACCACAGCGTTTATGCAAAGAGTCCCTCCCCGTACAGAATTCTTCATTCACAGGGGAAAGAGGAACAGGGACCCCAATCGTGTGTTTTCTACCTCTCCGATGAGAACGACTCAAGTGATGAATACGACTCGGATGTGGATGAAATAGATCAGCAGGCTCTTTATTTTTCCCCTTCACATGGTCAGGCGGACTTGTGCAACGATAATGGGGTGCAGTACAGCGGTGTGCAGTACAGTGGTGTGCAGTACAGCGGTGTGCAGTACAGCGGTGTGCAGTACAGCGGCGTGCAGTACAGTAGCGTGCACCACGATGACCTGCACCACGATGACCTGCACCACGATGACCTGCACCACGATGACCTGCACCACGACGACTTGCACTACAATGGCATCATAACGGGGCGAATCCATTTCACGTCCTACTTCAACATGTCCTGCAATTTTAATCACTACAATTTTAGCGGAGACGACGTGGTTAGGAGTTACTTCGGGGGGTCTTCTCCACGCCAGGTGAAAGGGGTGGACGGTGCGCACAGCAGGGTGGACATCCCGGATGGCATGGCGAACGTCCCTGATGGCAAGGTGGACATCCCTGATGGCATGGCGAACCTCCCTGATGGCAGGGTGGAAGGGGAACAAGGACACCGCCCCCAGAGAGAGCAAACACATGAGCGATGCGAAGTGAGCGCCGGTGAAAACGCCACAAACAAAATGGCAACCAAACCAGCAGAGAAAAACATTAGCCAAACGTGCAACATAAAGTCCGAGAAGCAGGAACGCCTGAACTGGTCAAACAAAAGGAGTGATCCCAGTGAGGAGGACCCACATCATGTAAATAAATGCAGAAAAAGGGAACCAGTGGAACAAGGATCCTATCCTGATCTTAGAGAAGAGACAGAAGCATACACGAAGGAGGATACTCGGAGGATCCAACCCCCTAGTGAGGATCTAAATTATGATATCTTCATGAGAGGAAACAAAAAAAAGGAGGACAGCTTCTTCAAAATGGAGATAAAGATAAAGGAACTCGAAAGGACTCTAGACATGGTGGAAAAAATGGAACACCTGAACCAACGAAGTGTGATCAGGTCGAAAGGTGGAAATCGTGACGTAGCTTCTTCTTTCCCCGACGGAATGGACGAAAAAATTGGAAAAAAAAAAAACCCAAAGCAGAGTGTTTTCCTTCTAATTCATGTAAAACCAATAAAAGGGGAAGGACCTTGGGGAAGACATCGAAGGGGGTACGTCTACCACCCTGTGACAGTGCATCCGTAGAAGCAAACAGCCGCAGTAGTTGCGACCCCCGTTCGGATGAGTGCAACTCTTTTGATAGCGGCAACTTCTACTCAGTAGGTGACGAAGGGGACTCACTCTCCACTCCATCACCACAGGTTAAACAGGACGAGGAATGCGAGAGCTACTTCGATAACGTTTACTCCAAGTACCATTGGTGTGACAATTTAAGTGACTTTAGGAGGAGGCTCTGCGAAAGGGGCCACCAGGTCGGGGCTGGGTGGTACGTACCACGTCAAAGTTGCAATCAGGGGAGGGGTGCTGAAAAGCGGCTTCCCCCACGTGCCTCCAGGAGTTCGCATTATAGGCGGTCAAGCACAGACACAGATGGGGGAGCCACCCCGTGGAGGGAGGTGCGTAGGGGGGAGTGTAGGGAGGAGTGTAGAGAGGAGTGTAGGGGGGAGTGTAGGGGGGAGACCTATCCGTACGGACTAAAGCAGGACGAACGGTTTCATTGCCGCAAAGATGGAGCGCCTAGGAGGAGGCTCCCGTGGATGTCGAAGTAAGCACAAGGTGGGAAGGCCCCACCGGGGAGGAGCATCGCCATCGTTATTGTCATCGTGATCGTCGTCGTTATCGTGATCGTGATCGTCGTGCATATCGCCATCCTCATCGCTATCTTTTTTTTTTGTCAAAGTGGAGAATCGTTTTACCTGACTTGTTCATAGCAGTTTGAAAAGGGGCGCTGGTGCGGCGGGTGATCTGTCAAGCGGTGCCCACCGTGAGGGTTGCCAAGACAGCTACCCAGGCAGCTCCCGAGACAGTTTTCCGGATATCTTCCGAGACATCCCCCTGCGATGTTCACCCTAGCGGTGTTGGAGCCTCCCCTGGGGAAGACCCGCCAGAGGCGCAGCGTCTCATCGGGAGAGCCCGTGACGATGGACTCGCCGTCCGGACTGAGTGCGCCATACAGCACACGGAGCGCATGGCCACTGAGTGCAGAAACCTTTAGCAGCTGCGGATATCTCCACAGTACAACCTGGCCAAGTGAGTAGCTATGAGTGGAAACAAACTCGTTAGTATGCTTGGACCAAAAGATATTAGAAACCTGGGAGCTTGTGTGCAGTTCATTAAGACAGTCTCCTGTGGAGGTATCCCAGAAAAAAATTTTTTTATCAGCAGATCCTCCGCCAGTAGCAAGCAAATTGTGGTTGTGAGGAGACCAACTCATGGCCTTCACTGCAGCAGTATGTTTGGCTAGCTGGAACAGAGGAAGGCATTTTCTGCAATCCCATATATACACAGAGTTATCGTTGCACCCGGAAGCCAACTGCTTCGTTTCATAATTCCATTTAAGACCACAGACTTCCGAAGTATGATTAGTTAGCTGTGCGTAACTACTCTCCTTGCATCTAATGTCAGAACAGACGATCTTTGTGTCCCCACTGCCAGTACTTAACGTGTCGTAGTGCCATCCCAATGCTCCAACTCGTCTCTTGTGATTCCTGTACTTTCGTATCTTCACCTCTTTCTCCAAATCCCAAATTTGAACGACTCCGTTTGACAATCCAACAGCTAAGAAATTTCCAAAAAAGTTCCATTTCAATGATGTTATTACTTTTTTT
>NC_020399.1:514757-515337 GCF_000321355.1 Plasmodium cynomolgi strain B
AAATATTATAAAATCCGAATTTTACTAAATCTTCATCCGACAGATTTGTCATCACTTTTGCAACGCTGCCAATTTGTCTTCCGATTTGACCGCACAGTTGCGTCCCGTCCGCTGCAACGGCCAAGATTTGCGCCCATTCCCGTGGTACCCCGTGCTCAGTCTCTGCCTTCACAACACCTTAACATCGCGTCAGCCGACACGATAAAAATGGACGTGACAGCCGTTGCTGTGAATATGAAGCAACTGCATAGTGCCTCCGTTAAACTGCAAAGGATGTTCTTCTCCCTTGGTACTTCATACAACACGTATCCTGAGTAGTACACGGGGTATACCACGTCGTATGTGTAATATTGCTTGTAGTACATTGTGCTTATGGGTGGAAGTGAATTTTATCGGAAGGGGGGTTCTCTTGCGCGTAATTGAGGGGATGTGTCGGTTGAAAAAGGTGATCCAGGAAATTATGGCTTCCGTTGTGGAGGGCTCCTCTGCTGGGTTGTTGGCAAGGTGTCAGGATTGTTCTCAAAAGGGGGAGAAAAAAGGGAAAAAGGGGAAAAAGGGGAAAAAGGAAAAAAGGGAAAAA
>NC_020399.1:519427-522997 GCF_000321355.1 Plasmodium cynomolgi strain B
GTTTCGCGGCGTCCATTTGTTTCGCGGCGTCCATTTGTTTCGCGGCGTCCATCTGTTTCGCGGCGTTCATCTGTTTCGCGGCGTTCATCTGTTTCGCGGCGTTCATTTGTTTCGCGGCGTTCATTTGTTTCGCGGCGTCCATCTGTTTCGCGGCGTCCATCTGTTTCGCGGCGTCCATCTGCTTCTCTACGTCCATCTGCTTCTCTGCGTCCATCTGCTTCTCTGCGTCCATCTCCTTCCCTGAGTCCATCTCCTTCCCTGAGTCCATCTCCTTCGCTGCGTCCATCTCCTTCGCTGCGTCCATCTCCTTCGCTGCGTCCATCTCCTTCACAGCGTCCATCTCCCTCGCAGCGCTCATCTCCTTCACAGCGTCCATCTGCTTCTCACCGTCTGCCCCCTTTGCGGACGCCTCGATGCCCTTTCGCAGTGGCAGACCCTTCTTTAGGTCAACCCGCCCAGCTTTCGGCTTCCCACCACTGTGCGTGGTATCCTTTTCCCCAGCAGCCGCCGCTTCCCCAACCGCCGCTTCTCCAACCACCGCTTCCCCATCCGCCGCTTCCCCAACCGCCGCTTCCCCCCTCTGTTCGCTCATTCCTGGGGTCTCCATCGCGGGCGAACTGTGCTTACCCACATTCTTGGGTTCCCCGTCCTGAGTGACCAAACCACGAGGAGAGTTATTAATCCCCTTGGGTGTCGGGGCCTTCAGTGGATGGGGAATTCGATTCCCTTTTAAAGCGTCTCCTCCCATGGAAGCACTCTCCTTCTTTACCGTTTCATGTGCTGTCTTTACCCCCACAGGAGGTGGTACCACCTTCATGGTGTTCTTTCCCAAAAGTGCAGACTTGGCCTTCTCATCTCCTACCACTGTAGGGTCCTCCTCCTCTTTAACTGTTCTATCCTCCCCAATTTGATTACCACCCGGTGTAGACTTCCCCCCCTTGGTAGCACCATCCATTAGTTCGTTTATCCCTAAGATGGTCTTGCTTTTATTCACGAGGCTTTCCTTCCCACCATAATGCTGCTGCTTCAATATCATCGAGTTGGATTTCATAATTCCTGTCAACCCTTGTTTTTTGTTTAACTGCAGGGGACCATTTTCAGCATTTTTACCCATGTCGTTATCACCACATTCTGATGGATTATTTGTATGAGAGGAGTTCCCCTCATCACTGGCATTATTTTTCGTGGGATCCTTCACGGAGCCATCGACGTGTGTTGTCATTCCAGTTATCTCCTTTATACATGATTCTGTTTTTTCTTCCTTTGGATTATTCAGCTTTTCTTCCATTTGGGTCCTTCCGCTGTTCTCATTTTTTACCGGCAGGGAGTTTCCTCCTGGTGGACTTTCGCCAATTTGCTTCTTACCCGGCAGAGCTGGAAATTTCAGGGGGGGTGGAAGAACTGGTTTCGCCCCTGCATCTACTGGCTTCGGCCCTGCTTCTACTGGCTTCGTCCCTGCTTCTACTGGCTTTGCCCCTGCTTCTACTGGCTTTGCCCCTGCTTCTACTCGCTTCTCCCCTGCTTCCACTCGCTTCGCCCCTCCTTCTACTCGCTTCTCCCCTGCTTCCACTCGCTTCGCCCCTGCTTCCACTCGCTTCGCCCCTCCTTCTACTCGCTTCTGCCCTCCTTCTACTCGCTTCTGCCCTCCTTCTACTCGCTTCACCTCCTGCCCAGGGAGACGCGCGTACCTCCTCGCGTTATTCTCCTTCACTCTGACCAAGTACTCCAAATCGTCCAAGTCGCTTTCGCTGAGGGCTGTCTCGTCGAACACGTACTTCGTGCTTCGTCTCGCGTTCGAGGCAGCTTCCCGATTGGGTGGAAGGAGCCCATCCCTGTTTCTGCTTCGGTTGCTGCTTCCGCTCCTTCTGTTGCTTCCGCTGCTGTTGTAAAAACTGGAGCCCTTCCTCTTCCTCCTATACTCGTCCTTGATCTTTTCCTTCAGCACAAATTTTTTCTTTACGAACTCTTCTTCACAAATGATCTCCATGGTGTCCTCTTCTCCAGCAGCACAGAGGGGACCCTCTTCCTCTTCCTCCGCACTTTCTGTGATTTCTGCGATTTCTGCGATTTCTCCTCTTCCTCCGCTTCCTCCGCTTCCTCCACCTCTCGCCGCTGCCACCTTAGCCACGGCTAGCGATCCCTTCTTCCCTCCTCTTATGTGTTTGAAGAGTCCGTTAAAATACAACTTATGCTGCTCATAGTTTGGGCTCTTCTTAATAGGGGGGCTTTTCCTTGGTGGATTCACATATCTGCCTTCTTTCAAATTGTACATAACGCTATGTCTCTCTTCCTGCTTCATTCTACTATCAACCTCTCTCTGTGTTGATTGGATGATTACCCTCGGCTTGTGCAATTCCTTTACTGACATTTTAATTTCTTGAAAAGTCCTTCTTAGTGTCTTTTCCTCTACCTTGTTAGTGCTTATCGGTTCGGTGGCTACGTTTTTGCTAGTTTTCATGTTTTTTTTCCCTTTTTTTTTGAATGGCCTTGTTTTTGACCCTGCGGAGTGGGTGCAGCCTCTCCCTGCTGTCTTTCACGCCAGGGCTGCTGTCCGTTTGGAGTGCCTCGCTTTCTGCTTTTGCTTCTCCCCATTTTGCTTCTCCCCATTTTGCTTCTCCCCTTTTTACTTCTTCCCTTTTTGCTTCTTCCCTTTTTGCTTCTTCCCTTTTTGCTTCTTCCCTTTTTGCTTCTTCCCTTTTTGCCTTTTCTGCTTTCACTTCTCCCCATTTTACTTCTCCCCATTTTGTTTCCCCCTTTCTTTGCTCCCCCGCGCGCCGCACGAGCCGCTCCCCCCGTAACCCTTTCCGCTCCCCAACATCACTTCCTTCATCCAACCGTTCGAAGGCGCCCTCCTCTACGTTGTCTCCACGCCTGCTTCTCCCCCTCCTAACGACGTTCCCGTAAAATTTTACCCCTTTGACATTCTGCATGTACTTGAAAAATTCGTTCATATATTCCTTGTCACCACTTACATCTGCATCCAAAAAATCATTAAGTGCTTCCTCCCGATAATGTTCTCTCAGATCTTCTCTCCTTCTCTGTGTTACTTTTTTTATATTTCCTTTTATCCTTAAACGGACTCTTTCATTTCTCATGATTGCACCAAATAGCTTTTTCTCACTTTTGCTAATTTCCTTTGCACTTTTTATGGCTGCCCAATTGCCCCTTACGCTTTCTTCCCGTTCAACAATTTGCTCGTCTAGCTCCTCATCGTTCAGGCTTATAACCGTCACCAGGTTGTAGTACCCCTCGTTCTTCCCCTTCACCAGTCCCTTAATTTGCAGAGATTTCATGGTGTGACAAAGTGGGGAGTATATATAATTAATTCACGAGAGGTGTTTTCTTTCACTTGGCTTATCGCTCCTACCGTTTGACATACACAATGCACACACAACCCTTCTCCATTCGCCCCTTAACTCGAAGCAGAGAAATTAATCAGTCCTCTGCGTCGTCGTTTGTGAACAGAACTATTCTGCGCTTCTGCACAATGTCATAGTTTGCGCAGCACAGATGATGCGTTCTTCTCTGTTCAGGTTTTTTTGCTTTTTTTTTTTTTTTTTTTTTTTTTTT
>NC_020399.1:523007-539235 GCF_000321355.1 Plasmodium cynomolgi strain B
TTTTCTGTTTTTTCCTTTTTCCTTTTTTCTTTCTTTTTTTTCCTTTTTTTTCCTTTTTTTCTTTCGCTTAACCTTCCGCACTGCGAACCAAATGCAGATTTGTTCTTCACTAGGTGACCTCAATACTTAGAATAAAATTTTCTTTTTTTTTTCACTCCTCCTGAGCGAAATAGTGGCCTTTTTTTTCTAAGGAGGTAAAGAAGAGAAAGGGGAAGAAAAAAAAAAATGATGTCGTTAGTGCTTGTTCACAAAAATAATTAGTGCACACCATTCATTGGCGAGACGCACGTGGTAAGAACCCACGCTAAGTGACCGGTCCGCACTTGGATCCTTTTATTTTGCGGCTCGTACTTGTGTAACGGTCTCGTAGGTTTAGGCGCCGCCTCATCTGGCTTGTGCCCGGATAAATATGCTAGGCTCTGTTGGGTGAAGAGTGGGGAGAGCGGGGATGTGCAAAGGGAAAAACATTTGCCAGTTTGCCACTTGGCATTTTAGCTTTTAGCGATTTTCATGTTTTCACATTTCTGCCACTTTGCCAATTTGCCACCTCGCCACTTTGCGTTTCCCCCCTGAGAAACCGCTTCAAACGTCAAGCGCAACCCCCTCGCGCAAGCACCGAACTGAGAGCCCCCCGGTACGCACCCCGCGTGGCAGGAAAAAATACGCGCAGTATGTTCAATAAGCGCGGCGACGCAAAATGAGAAAAAAAAAAAGCACGAAAAAGAACGAAATGGAACGGAGCAGAACGAAACAGAACAGAGCCAAACGAACAAAATTTACCATACGCTAAGGGGAGGAAGTACCCAAAAATGCACGTAAAAATGTGTTACATAAATATACGCCATTTGCGCGCTGCGCGAAAAGGCTCCTAAACAGCGTAGTATTTTCTTCCCCCTTTTGAAGAGAAAAAAAACGAACACGTTATGTAAAGAAGCAAAGCAGGAAGGTGAACATCCGAGCAGATCGAAACAGACTGATGGGCGGTTATATAATGCCAAACGGAAGGAACTAAAAAGATAAACTGGATGCGGAACAAACAGAGATGCAAACGCCAATGTAGAACGGAAACCTCCTTTACAACAGATCGAAAGCGTTGCAATTTGGTAGTTTTCCTCAAGGAAGCGCAGAAAAAGAGTAAAAACGCACGCTGCTCACATTTTTGAAAAAAATTATGACCAAGTCAGGCAAAATTAAAAAAAAAAAAAAAAAAAAAAAAAAATAGCTATTTACACACATTTGAGCAAGATGTAAACGATGCAGCTGTGCAAGGTAAAAAAAATAAATATGACTTGTTCATACAAAAAGGGGGGAATTCTTGTTAGCGCTGCATGGCGAAAACCAGTCCGGGGATGGGAGCTTGCCCCTTTTCCTTAACGCTCGAGTTGCTACCTTTCTAAGGAAACTTCTCGAGTAAATGTACTCCATCTGTTTTTGCCGTGCCACGTGGTGAGACATTCTAAAAGGTTTGAAAATCGTGCAAAGATGGGGGAGCTCGGGTGTTCATATGTGAGGACGCAAAATGCGTTTACGCAAATGTAGGGTTCGTGAAACGTTGGTCGAACTTTTGAAGTGTGTATTTTTTTGAACAAAGGACGAATTGGATAACTCGTGGGAAAACCAATTGAAGGGAGACGCAAAAGGAAAAAGAAAAAAAGAAAAAATAAAGAAAAAAAAACAGAAAAATGCAAAACAGGCAAGTGAAGCGGCACATGAATATGCCCCCTGTCTGTGCGCACATGTACGTGCTGAGCATCTGCTTGTGGAACAGTTTTTTTTTTTTTTTTTTTTTTTTTTTTTTTCCACAGTGGCACCTTTGCATGGCTTCGCTCATACAATAAAGGGGAGCATCCTATTCGTCCCGCACTCGCAGATGAGGCCCAACTCGTCGAACTCGTCGTTTTAACTTTTACTGCGGAGGGAAGCAGACAATCGGCCATCCGGTCAACCCATTTGAACAAACCGGACACACTCCGCTACTCCACATGGGTGTCACACGCTGGGAGACTTTACAACCTCAGCGCGGCAAAAATGTATGTGCATGGGTACAGACATGTATACGTACCCATGCGCACTTTTTATGTGTGCACGGGGAAGGCAACCTTTTCCTTTTTGACCTCACCTGTTCAGTTGTTACGATTTATATGTTTTTGTCCTTCATATTTATTCCCCCACATGTGGAAGTGGCACGGTCAGGCAAATGCGCAATTTAATTTCCTTCTGCGGGGAAAAGCGCCCCCTTCAATTTTTCGACCAGAAAATGTGAAGAAAAAATGGTAAATGTCATGTGGGCAACTGGGGTGGAAGCACGTGAGGGAGCATTTTGGGACAATTTTGTTTCGCGCGTATTGTGATACCACTGCGATGAGCTACTGCTCCACAGCCCCCAGGGGGGGGTCCATAAATGTGGTGAGTGGCGAACTGTTTGCTCCGCCTCGTGGGGAAGAAGCCCTACGTTTCATTAACAATCCTTTTCGCCGTGAAAAGAACCGCCTCGCTTGTAGCACCACCCCAAATGGGATAAATGGGATATCCTCAGACAAGCGGACCCTTTTGCAACTCCCCCCACACCGACCCACTTTGGCATTTCTTAAACCTTCCAAATGGTAAACACGGTAAACACGATAAACACAAATATTGTGGCGGTGAATTTTTTTTTTTTTTTCCTTTTTCACATTTTTTGTCATGCGGAAAAGGGGACTTTTCCCACCCGTCCATCGCTCCTTTCTGCAAAATGTGGCTCTTTGTAGAGGAATTTTTTTTAAATCCCATTTGACACACTTACGGTGCGACGAAAATGCAATTTTTACGTTTCCACGGGGAGAAACAACTAACGGAGGAATGCCTTACTCGTTGTATAAACAGGTAAAGGCGAATAGGGAAGCGATCGAGGGGGGGAAAAAACATATCCCCCTGCGGAAAGGTCAGCCTGTATGTGCCTGTTCGGGGAGGAGTCCAAGGATAATAGCGGCAGCGCGGAGCAAAGGGATTTTCTTATGGGGACAACACGCAGCGAAAGGATTTTCTTATGGGGACAACACGCAGCATGTATGTTGCTCAACGTCGCAGTTAAAAAAAAAGCAACAAAACGGGAGGAAGTGCCGCGGTGGAAGTGGAGCGGTGGAAGTGGAGCGGTGGAAGTGGAGCGGTGGAAGTGGAGCGGTGGAAGTGGAGCGGTGGAAGTGGAGCGGTGGAAGTGGAGCGGTGGAAGTGGAACTGAAACTGTGGAAGAGAAATATATTTATGCTAAAATATTGCACTGCACAGAGCGATGCGCAGAACGACGCGCAAAACCTGGGGAGGTAAAAAAAAGGAGCAGGGATGGATCACACGCCAAGCACCACACAACGCGGCTAGGGCGCACCCCTCAATTCCCCCGCGCAGAAAAAAAAAAGAAAAAAGAAAAAAAAGTATGACCTGCAAGAGAATGTTTCAAACACATTCAACGAAAACAAAAAGAACAAAAAAAACAAAAAAAACGAAACAAAGAGAAAATACGATTAACTGTATGCATAATTTTGGCCCACATCAAAGGTGTCATTTTTTTGTGAATTTGTAGCTCTATCCAGGGGGGAATATTACCAAAGCACATTCACCAGATGGCTAAAAGGATGGGGCTGTTTTTATATACAGGCTGTAAAAAAAAAAAACGCCCTGCGCTATTCTGCTGTACTGCATTATACGGAGTACATAAAACATATGCGGTGAAAATGGGCCACTAATGGGGGGCAGCCCTATTTTGAAAAAGGGGCCCCTACCTAACGCACCACGCGCTTGTGCAGTTAAGTTACCTCCTTGCGATAAAAAGTGGAGGGGGAGGGTCATCTGCTACGAAAAGTAAAAGCCATACACAACAGCGTACCGTTGCCGTATTGTCGCTGGAACGGTGACGGTGGCCCCTCTCTTTTGGCCTATTCCTTTTACTTGGGATATGAGGAGAGCATAATTATATTGCAACTTCTCTCCTTTTCTCATTTGTTGGCGAACCCCCAACGGTGAAACAAACGCCTCTCCCCTCGCAACGTCGATCGTCCCCGATGGTGAATGGTATGGTATTTTTTCCCCCCCCCACGGTGCAAATGTATATACATATATGCATAACACTATATGCATAATGCATATTTGCATAATACTATATGCATACAATATGATGTACCTGAGGGCGTCATATGCGCACGACGCTTTGTGATGACCCCGTGAGGGTTCAGCATAACTGCGCTGAAAACCGAATCGTTGTGACTTCCACCTCCTGTTTAAGTCCATCTCGCGCATAGGGGTGAAAAAACGCAAAACGGAGTTCACTCCGCTTCCACGCAAGGTGAACGAGGCCTTTTTTCCCATACCGCAATTGCATATACCCATTTTTACAGATAAAAAAAAAAAATTTTTTAACCCTCAAAGATTTACGCAAAAAGAAGCATACATCAAAAAGTATCAAATAAACGTCCCTATAGAAAATAACCTTCTACCACTCATCATAGTGACAAAAAAAAAAAAAAAAAAAAAAAAAAAAAACACGAAAGGTGAGCATAGCCCATTTTGGCACGCATAGCAAAAGTGAAATAATTTAAACAACGCAGTATACTAGGCTAAGATATTATCACACCCCCATCTCGTATAACTTTAGAAAAAAAAAAAAAAAAAATGTCGAGTAAGAAAGTGCAGTCCCCCAAGGAGGAAAGCATCGCGAAGATGCTCATCTGTAAGGTAAGCACTGGATGATGAGCTGCACTGGGGAGTCCTCCGAGTGAGGGGAGGGGGGGCCCCTCTACCCCAGAGGGGTGGCTTTGCAAATGTATATGCCCTTACCAGGGGGAGTGACTCAGGCCGGGAGGAGGCCCTCCCCCCCACAGCGTAGCATTGCATAGGGTAGCCGCTTCTCCGCAGAGCCGCTTCTCCGCAGAGCCGCTTCTCCACAGGGCCGCTTCTCCACAGGGCCGCTTCTCCACAGGGCCGCTTCTCCACAGGGCCGCTTCTCCACAGGGCCGCTTCTCCACAGGGCCGCTTCTCCACAGGGCCGCTTCTCCGCAGAGCCGCTTTGCGAAGATCCCTTCCCATGTGTCCCCCCGCTACCCCTTCAGGTCCACATCGGAACGAAGAACCTGGAAAACAAAATGAAGAGGTACGTATACACGAGGGCGAAGGACGGCGTTCACATCCTCAACTTGGCGAAGACGTACGAGAAGCTGCAGCTGGCCGCGCGAATCATAGTAGCAATTAACAACCCAGCAGACGTAGTGGTGGTGTCAGCTAGACCATTTGGAAGCAGAGCAGTTTTGAAGTTCGCGCAGTACACAGGAGCACAAGCAATAGCAGGAAGATGGACCCCTGGTATGTTGACGAATCAAATTATTCAAAAATTTACAGAACCTAGATTGTTAATTGTAACAGATCCAAGGACAGATGCACAACCGGTTAAAGAATCAGCATATGCCAACATACCCGTCATCGCGCTATGTGATTCGGATTCTCCCCTAGAACATGTAGACATTGCCATCCCATGTAACAATAAAGGAAAGGAATCCATAGCACTGATGTATTGGCTCCTAGCACAAGAAGTCTTATACCTAAAAGGAACTCTGCCAAGATCTAAGCCATGGAAAGTAATGGTAGATATGTTTTTGTGGAGAGACCCTGAACAGTTTGAATTAAAAAATTTAGCAATAGAGGAAACAGCTCCCGCTGCTCCTCACTTGGCTGAGAACCAATTTGCTACGGAGGCTCCATATGAGGAATGGAATAAGAAGGAAGAATGGAATGACAATGCGAATGAGGAATGGAAAAATCCTATTGCCGCGGATGAGTGGTAGGAGAGAAAGGGGAGGGGGGGTAACCAACCCAGGATTTTCCCCTTATGAGCAAGTATGTGTAATCAGCGACTCTTCCTGACATATCGCCCATACACCGGCGTGTGCATGCACGTGAATGGCACACTTGGCGGACTGCCATGAAGTTCCAACCAAGCGGCACTCCAGCGAAAGCGGCGCACCAACCAAGCGGAGCTCCCACCGAGAATATACCAAAACGCACAGTTGTGCATCCCTCTTTCTGCACACTTTTAGCTTATTGTGCTTTATAATTTTTATCCACCTTTTATTCCCTTGTGTTTCCTCACGTGTAGCTTGCATACATTTTTTTTTTTTTTTTTAATTAACCACATATATAAAAATAAACTATTTATATGTACCAATGTGTGGTCATTTAAACGGTATAACGGATCAAAAAAAAAAAAAAAAAATATACGTCCATGTGAAATCTACAAGTAGATTAATCGCGGGAAGGTGGGAGAGTAAGCATGTGGTGGTCTCCACGCTCTGTGCAGATATGGTGTTTTCCTCTCCTTATAGAGACGTTGCTGGGCTGGGTCTTCCCATTTAGCTCCACACCACACCGCTCCCCACGTTCTGCCAAGTGTTCATTTCCAACGGGGGGAAAATCACCTTGCCGGTCAGGTAAAAAAGAGGCAAAAAAAGCACTTTTCAAAATAACGAATAAAAAATCACCTTGTCGGTCAGGCAAAAAAGGGCAAAAAAGGGCAAAAAAGGGCAAAAAAGGCACTTTTCAAAATAACGAATAAAAAATCACCTTGCAGGTCAGGCAAAAAAGGGGCAAAAAATCATTCTCCAAAATGGCTAGGACTCCTTTCCACGTCACGCAGTTGAGTACCCCTAACAAGACGCGGCGAGTGGTCTCCAACATGAGTGGCAACCAACGCCCATGGGCACGTCCCTTCCCCTTTTTCCCCCCAGTTGTCGAACCACATTGCGTACGGTTAAGATGCGCTCGTTTGTGCCGCGTTCGTCCACTTTTGGCTAGCCCTACTATCAAAAAAAAAAAATAAAATAAAATAGCGAAGTGGAAAGATAACGATGCAGAAATGTAACAAAACAACGAAGCAGAAACGCAGCAAAATAAATAATTCTGCCCCGCATGTGGTTTTCCCCCCGCGCGGGGAAAACAACGGTGTGCAACCACATAGGGAAAAAAAGCAAGAAGGCATGCATGCACGCAGGCAAAGCAGCGTGCACCAAAATTCAGAGAAAAAGAAATCAAGGAAGCACACAAAAGTGTACACAAAAATGTGCATGTAAAAATGCAAGCATGTAGAGCCGTGGCGGCCATGCATGCGCAGTTGCACGAGGGGGCTATTTTCCGGGAGGCACTTATCTCACAGGGAGATTTTCCACACCTGTATGCGAGCCGAACGTAATCTTTTTAACAAAGAGAGAGAAAAAAAAGGAGAGGAAGCAGAAGAAGCGGAAGAAGCAGAAGTAGAAGAAGGTCACCGGTTTCGCTATTTATAGTGAAAGATACCTCCACAGAGGTGGAAGCACTTAAATAGGGGAAAGCAACCGCGGGAAGATCACTCCCATTTATTCCCCCCGTGAGAGGAGCAACCCATTTATTCCCCCGTGAGAGGAGCCCCCCCACCAGATGGACCCCCCCGCCGCTTTCCAAAGGTGGTACCCTGAAGTGGGTGCTCTGCGCCTGCACTTCGACGTGCTAGACTCCACCCAGCTGTACTGCAAACGGAACATGGCACGTCTCCTACAAAATGAAGTCATACAAAACGAAAAAAACATAGTGGTGGTGACTTGCAACGAACAGACAAATGGAATCGGGACAACAGACACGAAGAAGAAGCAAGAAAGAATATGGTTATCGGAAAGAGGAAATATTTTTGCGACCTTTGTTCTTTTATGGAAAAGGGAAGAAATAGAAAAAGTCAAATACCTAGCACAAACCTCCACCGTGGCAGTGAGCAAAACGTTGGAGCAATTCCATTTGGTAACACAGATCAAATGGATTAATGATGTGCTAGTAAACGAAAAAAAAATATCCGGATGTCTTGTGAACTTATACTACCTGGATGACTTTCCCTCGTTGCTAAACCGTTACGTATGTGTGATGATTGGCATAGGCATTAACTTAACCCTAAGAGATAAGAATAACCTCCTGGGTAATAACTACACTTGCGTGGAGAAGGAACTACAACGAGATTTTAACAGCTTGTATTTAATGCCATCAGTAGAGGAGGTCACGGAAAAGCTGATCAACAATTTGAATGCAGTATTGACCCAACTGAGAGAGGAGGGATTTTCTTGCTTCCTGGATTACATAACACCGAGGCTTTTGTACAAAGACAGGAACGTCCTGGTCGATACAGATCACGAGTTGATTGATGGGCACCTCCAAGGGTTGCTCCACGACGGCTCTCTCCTACTCCTGCGGGGCAAGAACGAGCTCGTCCGCGTGAACACGGGGCACCTGCGCCTCTTCGATGGCCGCACCGGCTGAGATTCGAAGTAGGCGTGAAACAGGACGTGGAGCTTGAGGCAAGCTGCGGCAAACTGAGGCAAACTGAAGCAAACGTGGGCGTAGGTGAAGGTGCCCCCACCTCTTCGCCCATAGGAAGCCACCTTCTGCACGCGGCAGTACAGATGCAGAGCGCCCGACACACTGAGCACCGTGCGTTACTCGTATGCGTTACTCGTATGCGTTACTCGTATGCATTACTCCCTCTTTTATTCTTTCCCTTTTTTTTTTCCTTTTGCAACAGTAACAACAGCGTTGTAGTTCATTTTAGCCAAAGTGAGCGTCCACTCTCCGTTCGAAGCCTTTCCCCAGGGGGGTCAAGTCACCCCTTCTGGGGAGTTTCCTCCCCTTCGAAGGAAGCAATACGGCCTGGGGCATCAAAGAAGAGGCGAAGCCTCCTCCCCTCCCTCCTTCCAAAAATACACATGTACAGGGATGTGCATTTTTTCAATACGCATAAAAAAAGGGGTTATCACTTGGGGACACAGGTCGAAAGGGAAGGGAGGTTCGAGTTGGCAGGGGGGGGAAGTAACAAAACGGGGCAGCAACGGGGCAGCAACAGGACAGCGACGGGGCAGCGACGGGGCAGCGACGGGGCCTCCGCCGCGCTATCAATTGTGTGTAAGGTGTGAACATTGTTCGTGCACCCATCGGGGGATGATCAATAGGGGGTGGGGTATCATGTGGTGCCTTTCCTGGAGGAGATGCTCTTCCTGTTGGGATGCTTCCATCCTGAGAGGAACCCACCGGGGTGGAGAGCCTATCCTCCCCGCTCTTCGAATAATCGGTCTTCCAAAGTGGCCCCTCCTCCCCCAAGGGATTTTCCCTCTCTACTGGGTAGCTCCTCATTTGGTTACACCCCGTGGGGCAGCTCCTCATTTGGTAACACCCCGTGGGGTACCTTAACATTGGTTGCCTCCCTTCTGGGGGGAGTCCTTTCCGAACGGGCCCTCCTTCTTCATTTGAGATGAACGTTCCAGCTGCACGATGGGTTGACCGACACATTCACTGCCACCACATTTAGTGGCTCTCTGAACAGTGCTGCCAGAGGTGCCTTTGGAGAAGGGAGTCCCTTCCTGAATCCCCTGAGACAGTTGAACTACCCCCCCTGCATGATCACGCTCCAAGGGGGAACACACCTCAATTATTTTATGAGCGTACAGATTTTTTTTCATCATTTTGTATAGCTTATTCCCGTGCGATGGGTTGGTCTCTCTGTTGCTTCTGACCATTTCCTGACTTGTCATTTTTCCGTTCCAGTTATTCATGCTGGTTTGTTTGGTATGCCATTGGATTGCACTCGGGCGCGTACTAGCCATGTGCATGCTGCCTGTGTGTCTTTTCTTCACATTGGGAGCGACGAATTTGTTGCAAGATTCGGTTGTGGTAGATACACTTTGAGGGAAGAAGCATTTTTGGCTTCGTCTATGGCGTCCCCCATCGAGAGGAGAGGAGCTAGCAGCAGTTGTAGCGGATGCCGTGGCAATCATGCAAGAAGGGCCCTTCTTCTCCTCCTTCTTTTTCTCCCCCTTCTCCTCCTCCTTCTCCTTCTCCCCCTCCTCCACAAGAGCTGCCAACGAAGTAGAGGTGCCCTCCTTAAAGTCGAAACTTCCATTAGTACTCCTCATAGATGATACTACATTGCTCAGAAATACCTCCTTAAGAGAGTCCTTCCTTCGAATCTCATGAATATCAACGGTGATAGATATGCTATCATTCTCCATGCAGTTTTTTAAAATACCCCACTTATTAAATCCAAACCAAGGTAGTGTAGAGCAGTCATACGAGCAAAATTTCTTCTGATAAATTCCACACGTAACTGAAAAAAGAATGTCACAGAATCCTGTGTAGGAGAATAGAAGGTCAAAGGAGTTTTCCATCAAAATATGCAAGTCATTGTTTATATTTAACAGGATAAAGAACTCGTTGATGAGGGTCTCTGTTTTGTATTCTGGAGATACAACGAAGTAGTTCTCGCTCGAACAGAGTAAGGAAATCTTTTTTATGTTCCACTGAATTGTTAAAATTATTTTTTCTTTCCTTTGAGCATGCTCCTCCTCCTGCTCGTGTTTGTTTTTCGTTTCCTCGTCCTGTTCGTCTTCGTCCTGTTCGTCTTCGTCTTTTTCGTCTTCGTCTTTTTCGTCCTGTCCGTCCTTTTCGTCGTCTTCTCCATCCTCTTTTTCTTTTTCTTCTTTTTCTTTTTCTTTTTCCTCCTGCGCTGCGGGGGGATGCTGAGCCTGAGCGCCCCTGTTCCCTTCTCTCTGCTGCACACCCGTATGACCGTCCTCCTTCACCGGCTTCCTCCTCTGCGTGCAGTTGGTGGTGGTTACAGTGACGGTGTTGCCGCTGCGCACGGGCCCCCCCGCGCTGTTCGCTACGTTTGCAGTGTTCGCAGCATTTGCAGTGTTCGCAGTATTTGCCATGTTCGCTGCATTTGCCGTGTTCGCTGCGTTCGCCTCGTCCGCTGCGTTCCCTCCATTTGCGCCATTTTCGGCGCTTCCTCCGTTCGCCCCCCTGCCCACGGCGCCCATCGTAGTGGTAGTCATCGTGGTCGTCGTCGTGGTGGTAGTGGTTGTAGTCGTCACGCTGCCACTGGGGGTGCCCAGCTGAGTGACGCCACTCGAGCTGCCGCGCACACGAGCATTCATTTCGAAGACCGGGTCGACATTCACTCCGCTAGTCACTCCGCCAGCCACTCCGCCAGCCACTCCGCCAGTGCGCGCCTCCACCTGGAGAGACTCCCCCCCGGAGGAAGTCTTGCTCTTTTTAAAATTGTAAAAGAACGTATCGACGGACTCGAACAGGTTGCTCTTCTCCGCACCCCCCGCATCGGTTGGCCTCAGGGAGAAGACACTCTGCTGGGGAGGAGTCCTCCTACCAAAGCTCCTGTCAGGGGTCCTACCAAATCTCCTGTCAAAACTTCTGTCAACACTCCTGTCAAAACTTCTGTCAACACTCCTGTCAAAACTCCTGTCAGAGCTCCTATCCGAGCCCCTACCAATTATGGGCATCCCATTGCAGCCACCCCCCCCAAGACGAGCACCCCCAACGCTGGCGAACCTCCCCCTCTCGAAATTCATCTTAAAATACTTCAGCAAATTCACATTGCTATCCTTGAGTGCGTTTCTTGGTTCCCCAACGTTTGTAATTCCCCTACCATAGGTCCCTCTTGGAATTTCCTTCTTCGTGAAACTGTCACCACAGGTCGTGTGTGTCTGTCCTCCTGGTGAGCATCCTTTGTCTGCCTTCGAAATAGGCAGGGAAAGAGCCAGCGGGTTATTATCATCCCATGGCTTCTCCCCGGGGGGGGTGCACACAGGTCTAGCGCTTGGAGCGGAGAAGCACGCGGCACCGTCACGATGGGTGCCTTCAAGATGGGTGCCTTCAAGATGGGCGCCTTCACGATAGGTGCCTTCACGATAGTTTCCGTCTCGATAGCCCTCTCCACGACTGCTCTCATTTATCCCACCCTCTCCACTGTGTGCACCTCCGCGTGTCGGATTCTCTAAGGTCCCTTTTTCTTCATGACGATAGGGGCTAGCAAATAACTTCTGCGTGTAGGTCAACTCCTTTTTGTTCACTTCGCCTCTGTTGTGTGAAAAAATATCCTTCTTCCGCTGAAATGCCCAAGGGTTATCCCCCCTACTGCTGTATAAAAAGGGATCCTTAACCCCCCCCCTTCCTCCCTCTTCAGTGCAGCTGCCAAATTGCGCATAGGGGACCCTCTCCATTCTGTTACCTCCTGATATGTCTCTACCCATATGAGTATTACTGATTTTCTGATCGAAGGGCAGGTCTGTGCATTTTGATGGGGACTGATATGTGTTGCTACTAACCACCCTGGGCTGGTGACCATCTCGACATGGCACCACTGGAGTAACGATCGAAGGGAAGGTGCTTCGCTTCCCAACTGTTGCTTCCTCGTTGGGATCGTACAGCATACCGCCTCGAAGCATGTGTGTCTTCGGCGCATGGTTCCTGCCAAAGGGGGGGGTCCCTATATTTGCCTCTCTCCGGTTAGGCTTCTCCTGAGTGAGGTTCTCCCCGATGGACTTCTCCCCGATGAACTTCTCCCTGTTGTGTGTGTCCCCCCGTTTATCATCACACAGTACCATTTGAGGAGTCCCCCTCCCTTCGCCATTTCTAACCACATCGACCGTCTCCTCCTCGAACATATTTTCTACCCTTATGAGATGATGATGATGATTGTATGTCTTGTCTGTCTCCACGTTGTGTGTCTCCACGTTGTGTGTCTCCACGTTGTGTGTCTCCACGCTCTGTTCCTCCACATTGCGTGTCTCCACGTGGTGCTCCTCCACGTGGTGTGTGTCCCTCCCCAAGGTGCTCTCCCCCCAGTGCAAGCCTTCACAGCGGATTAGCTTTGGGGGGTCCTTCTCTGTGGAGGGGGGGGGTGTTACTAATTTATTTCCAATCAAATAGGGGGAGTCCCAAATTATGAAGTCATTTAAATGGTACGTATCGGTAGGGGGTAGTCTCCCTGCGTGCTTTGTTCCTCTGATGAAGGAAAGCGGGTCCATCATCTGTTGTGGGGTTTCCACTCTGGGGGGTTCCACTCTGAAGTCTTCCACTCTGAAGTCTTCCACTCTAAAGTCCCCCACTCTGGAGTCCCCCCCCCTGGGGTCTCCCCCTCCTGTTTGCTCATCTCCCCCGTAAAAAGCAGAAACTCGTGAGGTGCATCCCAACAGGTCGCATATCTGCATGTTCACCTTCTCCTCGGCATTCTGGCTAAGACGTTTGCTCTCCCTGTAGGAGCACTCGTTGCTTCCTCTATCCGTTTTAAGTCTACAAAACGTTTGCTCTCCTGTAGAGACCTCCCCCTCATCGAGGCGAATGCCCAATTGGTTTCCAATACAGAGACGATTTAGACGTTCGTTTTGGGAGCTTCCTATCGTCCTAAGACGCATCAATTCCCCAACGTGACTCTTCTCTCCATTTAGGTCTCCCTTTAAACTAATCGTTACGCCTTCTTGTTTCCTCCTGAACACATTCGTATCGTTCACATGGATGTTCTCGAGGGGTACGAAGTCGAACGTGTTCTTTGTGGAAGCTCCGTCTGTACTTGCCATTTGGAGAGCCCGAGACCCTAAAAGGAGTGTTTCTCCTTTGTAGCTTCCTCCCACTGATGAGGATTCATAACACCCGTTCTTAACCCTTCCGTGGGGGTAATTCACTGGGTTCAGCAAAATGGTGTCCTCCTGCTGGTGATGCGGTTGAAGATGCGCCTGATGCTGATACTGCTGATACTGCTGCTGATGATGCTCCCTCCCCTGGTGGCACTGCACTGCCGCCGCGGGATGTACGATCGGTCGAGCGGGCACCCGACTTAAATTCATCCTCAAGTGGGTTGCCTCCGTCTGCCCATAAACCATCGGATTATCTTCGCAACTGCTCAAGTGATTCAAGACGAACGGCTTCTCGCTTTCGCATCCCTCCTGGGAGAAGTCCCCTGGCAGTGCCCCACTACTGCTACACCCGCTACACCCAGTACACCCAGTACACCCGCTACACTTATTTTTTACGGGAGGACAGCATCCCCCTTTTGGGACTGTCCCCGTCTCGTCTTCGTCCTCCCCATCGAACTTCACTCCGTAGTAATGCGTTCGTTCCTTCAGTAGGGGGCTTTTCACATGGGGGGCACCTCCACCGATGTAGTGGTAGCCGCTTCTGTCGTACGCATCGGGAGGGGACTTATCAGAATGGGGCCTATCAGGAGGGGATCCATCAGGAGGGGACCTCTCCGATATGTCAAAGGAGCACCCCCTTTTGTGCATGTGGTTAAGCGTGGCGTCTTCACCTTTGTTTGGAAGTCCCATGGGAGAGGCTCCACGTAGGGGGTACTCCCCCGGGGGGGTATCTCCACCATAGAGGTCTTCCCCACGATGGAGGCCTTCTCCACCATAGAGGCCTTCCCCACGATGGAAGCCTTCTCCATCATAGAGGCCTTCCCCACCATAGAGACCTTCTGCACCATGGAGGCCTTCCCCACCTGTCGCACGCGCAAAGCAATTCGTGTCGCTATTCCCCAAACAAAAGGCCGTCTCGATATGTCCCTGGGGTGCCATCCCTCGATTAAAAAAGTTGTGGTTCCCCCACGAATAAAGTTCGTTAATTGGTTCATCCCTTTCTCCACCCCCACAACTGGTGTCTTCTAACTCATCCCTTTTGCTAAGCACTAGTGTCTCTTCCGCGTGGGTCTCTCTCTCCATCATCTGTTGTAGTGAACTCACCCCGCTGGGTAATTCTCCCCCTCTGTACTTTCTTTGGTATAAATTAAAAATGCTATTATTTGCATCCCTATCCGGATCTTGCTTCTCTATTATGTCGTGTGTCGCTTCAATCCCGTTAGGTCTGTCTCTTCCGCTTGTCCACACTCCTCCCTGGTCACGCAGCACATGTCGATTCTTCAATATGTTACACGTTGAATCGTTTAGCGACTCCAACAGAGTTACCTCATTTGTTTTTATCATTTCCAGCGCGTCTACTCGGTTGGTTCTTGCACGGTTTGTTGAACCATCTCCTGAGTCACCAACCCACTCATTTATGGGAAGCTCTACCTGAGGTGTGTATATTTCGTGGTGCACTCCTTCCGAGTGTAATGCTTCTGAGAGTAATGCTTCTGTGTGTAACCCTTCCGTGTGTATTCCTTCCGTGTGTAATCCTCCCGTGTGTATTCCCCCAAAGTGTGATCCCCCAAAGTGCATCCCTCCCGAGGGCAACTCCTCCCGTGGCACTTCCCCCAGGGGTGCGTCCTTCTCAAAGCTCAACTTTTCTGGCATCTCCTTTTTTTGCTTTTCCCGTTTTTCGTTTCGAAGGAGTGGCAGATGGTCCCAGCGTGGGTGCCTACCTTTATGTACCTTCCTGTATATACGTACCTGTGTGGCACCCCCTTTAAAAAATCGCTGCTTAATCTGCCACTTTACCAGTAGGTCTCTCTTGCAAGGTCCTCTCCCCTTTTTCCTCTAAACCGTTTTTTTATTTTCCTGTTGGTTGGGATGACTCAATGTATGCTGCACCCAGCTCGTGAAAATTCCTCTCGCAGGGTTGTTCCCTCTAGCGCTTCTCTCGTTGCCGTGACGTCATGCGAAATGGGAAAAAAGAACTCACAACGAATGGTAAATAAGGCCGAGTGGTAAATAGTGGCGGTGGCGATGGTCGTGGTGACGGTTGTGGCGATGGTAGTGACGATGTTGATGCATGCGGAGGCTTCCCCGTGAGGTACACACGTGCAGGAAATGAACCCAGGGAGCGTCACTCACAAACAATCACGTGAACTTAAAAGGAGGAAAAAAAAATCATCACATGGATGACCCCACGCGCAGTGTAATTTCTCAGGGGCTAAAGAAAAACGTGTTGCCTTTCATGGGGGTGCTGGTGCACAGGTGGCGTGTGCTTCTGCATGCGCGCTTATGCGTGCCGACGTGCAGCTGGGCACTTGACATGCGCATGTGGCGCCAAAATTAAGCACAGCTTGGTTGGTTTGTTAGTTGGTTGGTTTGTCAGTTGGTTGGTTTGTCAGTTGGTTGGTTTGTCAGTTGGTTGGTTTGTCAGTTGGTTGGTTTGTCAGTTGGTTGGTTGCTTGCTTGCTTTGTTAGCTGGTTTGTTAGTTTATTGGTTGGTTGCCTCTCACTTGTACACTCACTTAAAAATGCAGGGAGAGAATTCTTCACCATTTCGTTGCCTGTATTTCCGTGTTGGTTGCTGCTGCCAGGGGAATACGCAACGTCGCAGGGGGGCAGAAGTAGCAAAGGGGAAAACAACAAAAGAATCGCTTGGATGTGTAAGGAGGAAAAAAAAAAAAAAACTCCCCCCTGGAAGGATGTTTTCTTTATCGATTGCTCCACAGGTTGTGTATGCCTATCAGGTTGCATTCTCACACGTTCGCCTCTTTTTTTTT
>NC_020399.1:539725-546727 GCF_000321355.1 Plasmodium cynomolgi strain B
CCTTTTTTTTTTTTTTTCAACTTCATCACAGCACCATCGGAGCGCGCCCCGTAGAATGGTCCGACGCGGGGCGCACAAAAAAAGTGGCAAATTGACGAAGTGGCGAAGTTGCAAAAAGGAAACATTGTTAGCCAAAAATGAAAGTGCAACTGAATTTGCTTCGACCCCTTTCCATGCAACAGGTTAGAAAAAGAAAAAAAAAAAAAAACACCTTGTTGTAAGCCCACACAAAAGGGTAACGTAACCATTCAGAACTATGCACCCCTGTTGTTCCCTTTAGAAACGTTCAGGGGGGTAGGCCTCATAAGTGAATCACTCATCACATGTGTTTCACTCGCATCTCGAGCGTATGCCATGTGTGTCCCATTAGTACACCACCGATGGGCCAACAACCCTTAACCTTACACATGCCCAACGTGGGGGCCAAATACTGCAGCCCCCCGCCGCGGCCGCAGCAGCAGCAGGAGGTACATCTACAAGCAATTATATCTTTGAAAAGGAGCAAATTTTTTTTTTTTTTTTTTTTTTTCAATGTATCCTTCCACAGAAGGGCGGAAAACTCAGATCGGTGATTCGCTTAACCCGCTGTTGCGCAAATTATCTGTTCACGGTCGAATGTTCCCTCTCGCCGCTTCCCCTTCCCCTTCCCCTTTTACGTTTTTTTTTTTTTTTTTAAATGTGCATGTCACCCCGCACGGGGAGTACAAAAAAGGAAAAGTTTGCTCCAAAAAAATGAGGCATATTTACATTTTCGTTGAAGAAGGGGAGCGCACTGTTCAAACGCCACAGGCATTGCCACTCCTCAACATTTTGTGCAAAAAAAAGAAAAAAAAAAATTCCGCGCAGGACAAAGCAAAATCGATGCAATCACGCAGACAAGGGACTTCCTCGGGACTTCCTCGGGACTTCCTCGGGACTTCCTCGGGACTTCCTCTCCTGGTTCACCTTCTAACGCGAATGAGAGTATATTCAGCACTACTGCCACACAGATGAGGAGCTACCAACTCTGCTGATACCTTTTTCCCATTTTCATTTGGGGGCTCGCAGGATGTGCTAACTTTGTAGCAGTTCCGTTTTGGAAGTGCCCTCATGTAGTGGCTGAGCCGTGGGTCTGGGTGGCGGCGGGTGCGACAAGGCACATGGGAATAGGCCCCACCGCGTTCGCCACGCGACGGCTTCCCCCACCCTGGTACGTCTGCCTCCCTGCTACGTCTGCCTACCTACCGCTTCTCCCCCCTCTGGCGTCGCGGGCCTGCGCCTGGGAGATGGCCCCGGCGAAGTCGTAGCGACTGCGCGCCTTGCCGCGCAACTGGTCCTTGGAGCCAACGCCGTACCTGGCAGCACTCTCCTTCTCCTCCTTCATTTTTCTATTCTTCCCACTCAAATACTCATCCCTCTTTTTCAGTTCACTAATACCCTTCCCACTCTGACCAAACAGATGAAGCAGCTTTTTCTTTCTCTTAACCTTCTTGGATTTTCTCATCGATTTTTTTTCCTTCTGATGCATTTCTTCTACTTGTTTTATGTGTCCTGGTTGGAACACCTGCTCAGGTGCATTTCTGTCCTTCTCAGAAAGGATAATAGGTACAGTCTCTTCGATATGCAGGCTAGTAAACTGCTCACTTTTGTTTGATACATTAAGTAGTGCCGGTTTGGGAAGGAAGAAATCGTTACACAGCGAATCACAGGAGTGAACGATTTTCTTATACAGATTCATTAATTCCAGCTTTTGCAGATTTAATTCTTTTTTTTCAGAATGACTGCTTTTTATTTCTTGTTCATATTTCTTTGTATATTCATCTGCTAGACTGAGCTTACTTTTATTGAAATTCAAAAGATCGAAATTTACTTCGTCTTCCTTACCATCTCTTTCTTTGGGCTCATTAACCAGAAGGTCCAAGTCTTCTATTCGTTTTTTTTCCACATCATCGAACAGCATATTTTGGATCCTTTGCTTCACCACTACTTCTATTTCGTCATTCAGGAGATTCCTGTGCTTGCTTTTGCTTAGTAGCTTTCTTCCTCCCTTGAGGGATGTTCCTTCCTCCGTTTTCTCATCCCCTCGTCCGTCGATCCCCTCTTCGTCCTCCTCCTCCCCCACAGCTTTACTTACATACGCATCGTTGCCTCCTGAGTTTAATTTCGGGATATCTACATCTAGGTTCAGCAGACTGTTCTTGGGACGATCGTGTGCAAATACTTCTCCTGTGAGTGACCAGTGCTTCTTCTGAATCAGTTCCTTCTCTACTCTGTCCTTCTCCGTTTGGGGCTTGTCCCCCCCAGCCTCGTCCCCTCCATCCTCATCGCTTCTATACTCATCCCCTCCACCTCGGTGCCCGCTGTCAAACTCATTTATCGTGCGCAGTTCTCGCTCGATCTCTTCGTCCGTCTGTTTTCGGCTCCATCGGTCGGGCGCGCGCCGACCGCGCGGCCGTTCGCCCTCTGCACCGAGGTCTTCCTCGTCCTCTAAGTCGTCTATGTCATCTAAGTCATCCTCGTCATCCCCGTCATCCTCGTCATCTAAGTCATCCTCGTCATCCCCGTCATCCTCGTCATCCCCGTCATCCTCGTCAACCTCGTCATCCTCGCCAACATCTTCTTCCTCCTCGTCATCCTCGCCAACATCTTCTTCCTCCTCGTCATCCTCGCCATCCTCGTCAACATCTTCCTCTTCCTCTTCTTCTTCTTCCTCCTCTCCCCCTTCGTAAAAATCGCCGTACTTCAACTTGCGGCCCTCTTCGTAGTCGCACTCGAACTCGTTAAGGTCCACCTCGTCACCGCTACCGCCATCGCCATCACTACCGCCACCGCCATCTCCATCACTACCGCTATCGCCACCGCCATCTCCATCACTACCGCTATCGCCACCGCCATCCCCATCGCTCCCCCCCCCCGACTGGCCGCGTAACATTTTTTTTTCCTCTTCATCGAGGAATTGGTGCATTTCATCCTCGTCGAAAAATCTGTCTGCTCCGGGGGCATCTCCCCTCTGCTCAGCCTCTCCCCTCTCCAAGCTAACGGAGGTACCCTCGCTGAACTGTGCACCATCCTCCTCCGAAGAAGAAGCAGAATAACCCACCTTTCTCCTTTTAGACGAGGGTCCTCTCATATTCATCTTCACCCGATTGACAGCGCGTCTCTTCTGACCCGTCCCTCCTATAGTAGCATTTTCTTCCTCTTTGGAATACTCCTCCGCTTGGGTCTCCCCTCTCCGATTCTCTATCTGACTGTCCAAGCCTTTTTCATACTTTTCAAAAAAGGAAAGAAGGCTCTCCAACTTCTTCTCCTTTATGAGACACTCGATAAATAACCACAGCTGATCAGAATCGAACCCGGAGTCAACAATCGATATATCGTTATGTTGGTAATCACTGTAAAAAAATTTTACGAGCATATTTGAAAAGTACTCAATTATTTCTATAACGTCTTTTTTTCCCTTCTGGCTAGTTCCTTTTTCCTGAGCGGGTGTTTTTTTCTCCCCCGGAAGTAGTTCATCGGTCTGCCTGGAGAACTCGTCGATGAGCTCCGCGTACCTCTTCACTTTAAGTAGTTCCATGTTGTTATGACAAACTGCAAGTTCCTTTGGGGAGGGAGTATAAGACGAGTTTTTACTTCCACCCCCCCCTGTGTTAGGGTTGGCTTTGGCGAAAACGGTGGTAGTGATTAAATGGAGGGGAGAGAACTCCTGACAGTTACTTGTGCTGGTGGATTGACTCCTTTAGCGGATTTACTCCTTTAGTGGATTTACTCCTTTGGCGGCCTTACTCCCTTTGGCTGGATTAACAACACGGGAATGGCCACTCAGAGATGCAAAGTGGCACGAACGAACGTTATCGAATAACAGGAACGGTCACGGGAAGGAGACCTCTCCGCACGGGGGGGCCGTCACAGATAAAATGACACTTGGCCCCTCGACCTGGCCGCTTCACCGATTAACCGATTTTCCGCCAGGCCGACGTTTCATTCGCGCCTCTCCTGAGGCTGCGGTTCATCCAGTAAGGGGGCGCGCAGCACAATGTCGCCAAAAAAATTGGAGCAGCAAAAAAGAGGCGGCAACAAACAAGTAGAAAAAAAAAAAAAAAACAAAAAATAGCCAAATAGCCAAATAGCCAAATAGCCAAATAGCCAAATAGCCAAATAGCCAAATAACCAAATAACCAAATAACCAAATAACCAAAGTAACGCCAAATGACGCCAAATGGATGCCAAAATTACGCCCCCAATTTTGCGACAGAAATAACGTCGAGAGGAACGCCAAAAAGAGTGTTCACCAGAAAAGGTTTTTCCTTCGCGGTAGGCTTTTTTTCCATTTTCCAGCTACCCCTCCGGAAAAAAAAAAAAAAACTGGTAGCAACGAAGCAGCCCAACAGGGAAAAGAAGCCATACAGGGAAGAAGCCATACAGGGAAGAAGCCCTACAGTGCAGCAGCGCCGCGACGGAAATGCAGCAAACAGCCGTTTGCGGCGCTTCTGTGCCAACCCGTGATAGGAGTCCCCGCTCGGCCATTTAAAACGGGACAAACAGGAGATCACACGCCCGCCATGGTATTATGCCACATTTTATTGCTCTATTGCTTTATTTATTTTTTTTTTTTTTTTCGACTGCAAGTCCCCCGCCAAACGACGCAGAATAAAAAAATTGGGAAAACGCAAAAGTGGCGAGCATGGAGAATATAATAACTTCGCCGACCGCGCACAGGTAGATAAAAAAGTAGCATAGAAAAAAAAAAAAAAAAAAACGACGCCGCTTTGATGAGGTGTGATGATGGAGCGCAGCACGTACGAATGCATGTTGCTTCTTCTTCTTTCTTTTTTTTTTTTTTTTTAATGAGTGTATGGCCTTGCCCACCGGATGAAGTTACAGAAAAGGCCTAATTGAAATGCGAATCGACCTACAGGAGAGTAGCAAAACACCGCTGCTGTCCTTTTTGTGAGGTGAGTTGTCACTGCATCCCCTCCCCTGAGATATGCTGCTGCTCAGACGCGGGGGCGCACGCGGCATGGCCGCCATGAGAGGGTTCAAGTTCGACAAACTCGCGGAGAGTCAAAGTCTAAGCGCACAGGAGGTGGACCATTTGGACCGGGTAAGCATGGTATCCTTGAAAACGTTAAAAATACCTGAACAGGTCAGGCAAAAATTACACAATTTGGCAAAACAATTTGTGAAAAAAAAAGATTTGGAAAAATTGGGGAGATATGTAATGCAAAAATTAACAAGCAGGAACTGTGTAGAGTTGCCTCGAATTTTGCCCTCAAAATTGTTGTATCAGTTACAGGAGGAGGAGGAGGAGGAGGAGGGGGGGGAAGCGTGCGGAGTTGAAAAAAAGAAAAAAAAACAGGGAAGGAACAAATTAAATAACCTCCTTGAAAAAAAATCATACCAATGCTTGAAGCAGCATTTGGGAGAGTACCAGAACAAGCGGAAAGAGATGGAACAAATGGCATTGGCGCACGCGGAGGATGCGAGACACATAGGAAGGAGTGTTTCCCCCGCGAGGATGACGTTCTTCCCCGAGTCTTCCATCGCGTACACTCTTCACAATTTTAATGCCCACTACGGCGTTATGTACAGAGTTCTGCACGAGATCAGGACTCGGGTCCCAACATTTATGCCAAAAAAAGTTTTGATTTATTCGGGCGTCCCCGCTGTTGCCGTGGTGGCGCTGAATGAGGTGTACCCAGCAGGGGGCATCAGCCAAAGCAGCCAAAGCAGCCACAGCGGCAGTAGCAACAGGGGTAGCAGCAGCGGCAACCACATCGTGGCCGTGGAGTCCTCAGACTCGTTCGAATCAATTTCGAAATACCTAACGGAGCGCATCCCCAACGTGACGTACCAAATGAACCTCTACAGCAACATGGAAAAAAAGTACGACCTCGTAATAACGTCCCACATGCTACTAACTCTCTATGATTACAACGCAAGAAATCTTTACATAAAAAATTTATGGGAGAGATTATCCATAGGAGGGGTCCTCATCATTGTAGAGAGTGGCACCCCCACAGGGTTCCGGATGATCCATTCCTTAAGAGAGCTTTTTATTACCGAATTGAAGTATGATAGGTTTCATTTCATCGCTCCATGTCCTCACGAAAGTATTTGTCCGCTTGCTTTAACAGGCAAGGACTGGTGCCACTTCTCTCAAAGAACACATAGACTCTCTCATCACATCTACTGCAAAGGTAGTCGAGCCAAAAATGTTGATGAGTTAAAATTTTCATACCTAGTCATCCGTAAATGTGAAGGACCCAGAACAGCATACAAATCTGAAGCAGATGCCATCACTCCTCACGAGAAGTCCTTTTTCTGGCCAAGGGTCATCCTTCCTACGATCAAGTCCGGTAAGCATGTCCTAATCGATGTATGTTCTAGTCCTCAAAACTTCGAGCGACTTGTGGTAACCAAAAGTTCATCCCTAATTCCTAATTTACGAACAAGAAACGGTACCATCCTTAAGGGATATGGATATAAACGTGCGAGGAAGTTACTTTGGGGGGATCTCTTCCGCTTCACAAAGAGAATTAGCCGTCCTGATGCTAGACTCTACACCCCGGAAAGCACCAAGCAGCACCTCTACCGGCTGTACAACCGGCAGAAGCGCCGTCAAAACGTAACGGATGTCGTCGACCGCCAGTCGCGCGAGCACTTCGAGTCACGCGCGGTGCAGTTTTACGGCTCCTAAGTGGGGACAGAGAGACGGAAAAACTCCCCAGTGGGGCCGACGACCTCCCCTGCCCGTGCGACCCTCTGCGAAAAGGGCGCACAGACGATACAGCGCATACAGCGATACAGCGATACACCACACAAACCACACACGCCGATACACCGCACACCACACACCGCCACTGGCTCGATTAAAATTTAATGCTCAAAAAAGTTTCCGTTTCGAAAAAACAAAAAAAGTTTTTAACATGGCTTCTTACTGATCATGCATTTTTTCCGCGTCTTCTTTTGCGTCTCTTTCGATGCCTTTTTTTTCTTTTTTTGGTACCTCCTATGATACCT
>NC_020399.1:546787-550154 GCF_000321355.1 Plasmodium cynomolgi strain B
TTTTTTTTTTTTTTTTTTTTTTTTTTTTACCAATGGAGAGGAGAATGCCCATGTTACACAATAACGATGGATGTACACAAAAGGGGTTAAAAAAAAATAATATAAAAATAAAATAACATAACATGTACACGCGTCTTCTGTGGGTCTTTAAAAAATGGACACCGCGTGACACTACACAATGTTACTTTTCTTTTTTTCTTTTTTTCTTTTTTTTTCTTTTTTGTGCGCCAAGGCAGCGCGAGTGCGGCGATTACACATAAAGCTATGCTACCGCCATGCACTTATATGCGTACTTATGCGGCATGAACTTATGCTGCATGCAGCATGCACTATGTACCTACACGCCCGTATGTGGACGCTAAAAAAAAAAATTAAAACAAAAATACGTAGGAAAAAATAGGGAAGTGGAAGAAAAAAAAAAAAAAACAAACGCGCAAAAAAAAAAAAAGAATGCGCCAGGGGTGGTGTGATGGTATTGTATTTACACACATCGGCACACATTTACTTATGCCTGCAGGAAGCGCCTCAAACGCAAATATGCCTGCTTGCGCCTGGGCGATAGGAGCACCTCTCATCTGTCTGCATAGGGATAAACGCGACACATGGTGTTGTTGTAGGGTTGGCGCACTCCGTGGCGGAATGGCTGTCTTTATCTTCTTTGCGCAGGCGATTTTGCCAGGCCGACCGGTCCCCCACCCTTGCAGAGGGTTTCTCCTCCTCCCGGAAAATCTCTCCTCCTGGAAGGTCTCTCCTCCTTTGGGGGGACTTCTCCTCCTGGAAGGCCTCTCCCCCTGGAGGGCCTCTCCTCCTTTGGGAGGACCTCTCCCCATGTGTTCGCCTTCACTTCTTCTTGATCATCTTTTTGACCTTCTTGTTGTTCTTCACGTTGTTCTTGTTCATGTTCACATTTTTGTTTTTTCCTCCTCCGGCATTGTTGCTCTTCTTCGACAGCTGCTCCTTTTTCTTGTCTATCTTTTTATTGCCAACCTTTTTATTGGCCTCCTTTCCCTTGACGTTTTTCTTCCCGCCTGCCTTGTTCATATTATTGTTCATGTTCTTTTTATTGGCATTTCCGCCTCCACTTTTTCCTTTCATTTTTCCCTTCTGGTCATTCTTACCACCAGCTCCTCCCTTATTTTTATCCTTGCTGTTCACATTTTTCTTGTTCATATTTTTATTTCCCTTACTGTTATTATTTTTGTTGTTGTTCTTTCCTCCGTTATTCTTCACATTTTTATTGTTTTTATTTTTTTTCTTGTCATCTTTTTTTCCCTCTTTTTTCACATTTCCTCCTGATCCTCCTTTTTTTGTATTTCCCATTTTGCCTTTAGCTAGTTTATTTTTTGACTTCACCTTATCATTCTTTTTTTGTTGTCCCTTGTTGTTCATTTTTTTTTTATTTCTTTTTTTACACTAATTCCTTTCTTGGCCGCTTTGCTATTTTTATTTCCTCCATTATTATTTTTTTTGGAGGCCTTCTTTTTGCTCTTTACTGCATTTCCTCCTCCTGCAGAAGTACCATTTTTTGATTTCTTCGATCCAGCTGAAGGAGCAACTTTCTTTTCTTTTCCATTTTCATCATTCTTTCCTTCATCTTCAGGACTGTTATTTTCACCACCATCTCCTCCTCCACTACCTTCTGTGCCTTCTACTTTGGTATCTCCTTCTTCTGCCTCTCCTTTTCCTTCTCCTTTGATGTCTCCATTAATGTCCGCACCTTCTGCATCCTTCTGACCTGCATCATCGTCATCATCATCTGCTCCTTCCATTTCATCATCTTCTGCCTTTGCATCTGTCTCTGCGTCATCCTCATCTTTCTCTCCTTTGATGATAAATTTCAAAACATTTTCTGCGGACATCCCTGGCTTGACTCCTTTTTTAAAATAGGACACTACAGAATCATTCTTGATCACAGCGTGTGATCTGGCTATTCGATCATCCTCCTTCAGACATCCCATTTCCTTCAGTACTTTCTTCTCCACATCGCAGAGCAATTCGAAGGGTAGTTCCAGCTTCTCCTTCCATTTTAGCTGCATAGGGGGGGGGCAACAAGGGGAAAACGGTGTGTTACACGACCTGCCGAGTAATGCACCTCACAAAACGGGTGCACCTGGTACAACCTCCAACACTGACGCGATCGCAGTAACCAACTTCTCATACGGAGGGGAGAGCCTCACCCTCACAGCGAGGAAGACACGCGAGATCTCCACGAAAATGCAAAAAAGACACCGCCGATAGGTCCACCAAGCGGAAAAGACATGCATGCACAGAGAGGGGGGGGTAAGTTCCTCCTATCCACGTGCACATCATTCGCGCAAACGGGGATAACACGTTGTCTCTCCTGCCGCTCATGCCTCTCCTGCTTCTCGTCCCTCTCGTGCCTCTCCTGCTTCTCGTCCCTCTCGTCCCTCTCGTGCCTCTCCTGTCTCTCCTGCTTCTCGTCCCTCTCACCCCCCTCGTGTCACTCTTTTTCCTGGTCGTGCCATACCTGCGCATCAGCTGAATCGGCGGATAATCCATACACTGCATAGTTATTGGACTTGAACTCCTCAAACTTCTCCTTAAACAGCTTGGCCTGTTCGGTACAGCCTGGTGTGTCTGCTTTAGGATACACGAAGATAACCACTCCGTTGAGTTCCTTGTGCTTTTCGATTTCTCCCTGCAGGGTGGTCTGCTCGTTCTTCTCGTTCAACAGCTGAGTGTTCAGGACTTCCTCCGTCAATTTGGTGTCTGCGCGGGGGGAGAAGTTCAGGGGGGGGAAATGAAGCGGCCAGGAATGGAGCGGCCGCAAATGAAGCGACCACGTGGGGGGGAGAAGCGAACGAGTATCGTGCCAGACAGAATCGCACATGGGGAAAGGGGCCTCTCCGCACATTGGGCAGTGGCCTCTCCGCACGGTCTTGCACCCACTGTGTGCGCGGGGGTACACACATGGGGGGAGCGATCGACTTAGACAAAAACGGAGTACACAACGAAGGTGAAGGAATCCCTCTCCACCGATGCACGTCTCCCCCATGTTGACCTCTCCAACACACCCTGCCAAGTGCACCCGCATCGGCATTTGGTTTAGCACTCCCATCAGCACTCGCATCAGCATACGCTTGAACATTTGCTTTGGCACTCGCGTCTGCTCCCTCGCGGACGTCTCAACTCACGAATGTTAAAACTTACTTTCTATCATTTTGATCAATGATACAAATGATTATTGAAAAAAAAAAAAAAAATCAAAGGGCGTTCAAACTGGTGAACGATATGAGAGTGATGTATTACACACGTTTGGCAGAAGGAGTGTGTTTCACAGAATGGAAAACAAATATACTTTAACACTATTTGTTTTGGTTGATGAAAATTGGCATCACAGATTGTG
>NC_020399.1:551824-561633 GCF_000321355.1 Plasmodium cynomolgi strain B
ATTTTTTTTTTGGAAAGGCGAAGCTGCCTTAATGCACGTATTTCATTCTTCCAGCTGAATAGTCCGTTTATTGTCTTTTTTATCATTTTATTGTTTTGTTATTATTTTATATATTTTTTATTATTTTTATTATCATTTTTATTATTATTATTATTTTTTCCCCCCCCGGCAAGTACACACATGTAAATACGCCCGTATGTTTGCGGATACACACACGGGGGTGTGTACGTCCCCTGCGCGCGTTCACGTGTGTACACCTGAACCAATGAACCAGTGGGGAGCGACCCATTGGTGACTGGGCGCTGATGTGCAAACCACAGGTGAATACCCACCCGCGAATGATCATCACCGAACCGGTGTGCGCGCACTCATCCCTCTCAGCTTGCTCGCCCATTTGTGTGTTCCTAGTTCGCTCCATTTCCTCCCCCCGCAAACTTGACCCATCAGACTTTTTCTGCACGCGCGCTTTACTGCTCCATTGCATTACCGCTTGGTGATACTCCTTAGGGGCGCTCCTTTGTATCACTCCTTTGTACCACTCCTTTGTATCACTCCTTTGCGATGTCCCTTCACGTTTCTCCCCTTGTTCCTCTCTTTTTGCTCTCCTGTTGCTCCCCCGTGTGTCCCCCTCAGCCGAATAACCCTCGGGGGAAAGTGGAGAGATGTGAGTTTACTCCGCCTTCCGCCAACTCTACGAGTTACAACCTCGTCGCGCGGCACCTCTCCGCCCCATGAAAAGGCACACCCCATTCACCCCGCATTCGCCCTCCGTTCACTCTCTCTTCACGCCATGCGCACCCCTCACGTGCACTGCCATCGCAGTGCATAACTGCGCATCAGTTCTCGTAACTCCGCTAACGACTAGTGGCATGTGCACATGCACACACGCGCGCATACAGGTGCATACGGCCGAGAGCTTTCCCACATGCGCACACGTGCACACCGTTCACAGTGAAACAAAGTGAACGACTCCCTGAATGACTCCCTCAATGACTCTCAAGGGTCGTCACATAACCCTTCCTTTGTGACCCCTTCACAAATTACGTTTCCCCATCACCTCCTCTCTGTTCTTCTCCCCAAATTTTTTTTTTAATTCACCAAGTTAATTGAATGCGCACCGTTCCGAGGCACGAACAGTCCAATTGCCGCACAGCCGATGGAGCCACCAAAAGTTGCAGCATAAACCAAACGGCTTGTTCAACCGAACTGGCTACGTTCGATAGTTCGCTGCCTCGACACGATTACTCTCACTTGGCAATTCGGTTACGCGCATTGCGAAAAGGGGGAAAAAAAAAAATAATAAAATAAATAAATAAAGTAAAACAAAATATCACATATTGGAGTTTCCCTGCCAATATGCCCACTACATTTGCTTCATACTAAACGTAACACAAATGTGTGCAGAAGGATACTCCCTTTCTTGCACACAAATGTGTGTACCTTCCCGATTGCACTTTTCACCGCGTAGGAAAAAAAAAAAAATGGCTAGCTAGCTGAGTAGCTAGCTAAAACGGTTTTATGGCTGACTATCGAAGGGGTAAAAATTCCAAGCACATGACTCTTGCAACTTCGTACGAGTCTATACCAGTGTTGCCATCGGCACATGATCGTATTCCCCCATATTAGAAGGTGTCACCAGTTAGGTGATGTGGCAGCTACACAGCGAAACAAAAAGGAAGCCAGTTACACGTTTGACCTATGGTTGAAGGTACACTGCGTGGCGATAACACCCATCACTTGTCGCCTTGCTGTACCTAGCCCATGTTTTACAACTACCACCTCCAACTGGGTGACTGTCCATACGTTTGAAGCAGAATGTTTCCTCCATGTCTCTTTTGTGTGGAAACAAATGCGCGAAAAAAGAAGAAAAAAAAAAAAAAAAAACTGCCTTGTTCATGCGAATGGGGAGAGGTCAACACAACTACGCAGCACGTACGTTAATCCATATGTACACATTTTTAATTGAAAAAGAAAAAAAAGAATTGCCGCTACCCTCTATCACATAACTTGCAATGTGTTCGACTCGATACATCCCAGGTACTCATTGTTAATGGTGGCTATTGCAAACATGTTCGACAAGTCGTAGCGAATACCTTGCAGTTTTATCCTCACTGTTGTCTGCGGTTTTATGTTGTACACTCCTGAGGAAAAACAGGGGTAGTGGGAATCTTCCGAGTATTCGAAGTACTTGGGAATGGCTGTTCTCGATATGAAAATTTTGAGCGGGCCTGCCTGAGCGAAGAAGCCCAGTTTGTTTACGTCCGTCACAACTGCATCCAGTACCTACAATGGGCGGTGAGGGGAATAAAAAAAAAAAAAAAAAGTGGGAGCGTGTAGTATGTTGTGTACACCCATCAGTTGAATCAACTCAATCCACGCATGCAAAGAAGGGGGGGTGCGTGGGTGAAGTTTTCCTATCAGCGTCCTCCACGATATTGATCCCTTTCACGGGGGAGGAACAGTCACCCACCTCGTCCTTAAACGGCTTGAAGACGATGGCCTGGTATTTGACCTTCACAACGATCATGCTCGTCCCGTCCTGTACACGTCCAGGCTCACTATGAATTATACGGATGACGCAAATTATGTATCCATACTTGGCATTGCACTGACCTTCTACACTGTTTCGCAGCATATCTTCTATAAACTGCTGGTATCTCGGGCCCAGCTGACTTGGCTTTATTATTACATTTTTCCATTCCTCTATGACGAAGTACATTGTACGTTCGGCTGTGCGCCGTTGCTTTAGCTGCGTGGCGGTTTGCTGAGGAGAGAGAGCTGTTGCAGACGTGGTCAATTCACAAACGAGGGGAGGAGGAGGAGCTCGGTGGGTATACTTCTCCCCTGTTCAATTTTCCCCTGTTCACTTCTCTTCTGTTCACTTTTCCCCTTATTTTATGAACCCCCTCCCTAATTTTCACTTTATTGCGCCTTCTCACGTTGCCCTTGTCGTGGCTCCTCCGTTTTGCGCACATGCAACACTTTAGTGGATAACGCTTCGCAAAGGAGGGAGGGCCCTTTTTCTTCTCTCCCCTTGGTCGAAATGCAGAAAGAGGGTTGGCAACTCAGAACCGCAGCATGGTAAGTACGGGTGGCTATGGTACAGGGCGATAGCGCGAGATATTTCTGTGGCAATATGGGACCACGGGATCATAAAATGGTGAAATCGTGAAATCGTGCGATCAGTAGATCATGGGAGCCCTTTTTTGTTGCTTTGTTTCCTCTTCCATCGTAAGGCGCGCCGAAATGTGGCAGAGTTTGTCAACTTATGGGGCGCAGGTTCGGATGCTCATAAACATATGCACGTGCATGTATGTACATATGTACTAAGTATTATGTATGTTGTTTTTTTTTTTTTCTTCGATCGAGATTCGGCCTATTTTTCCGTCGTCGCTCCTCCGCGCGTTCCCACGGGAAAATAAAACGGGGTGGGGTTCAATCCCGACGGTACAAATTGGCAACTGGTGCATTTAAGCTGGTCCCCCGCTGGAATCGCAATTACCTATGCTTGCTCATTTGGCGTAATAACGAACCCTTTCGAGTTTGAAAGGGGAAACACAGGAAGGAAGAAATAAAAAGAATTAAAAGAGTAAAAAAAAAAAAAAAAAAAACTAGGACCAATTTACGCTTCAACTTTTTCGCGCAGTTTTCCGCGGTGCCGTTTTCTCCTCCCATGCGGCGATCACAGAAAGTCCATAAGGAGGACACACGTGGGACGATGACTATCACAGCTGGGAAGTGTTCCAAGCACATTAAAAAATTTTTCACCAATGGGTTGAAGAAAAACGTCCTCCCGTATTTCCTGCACTGCAAAAATAAACCCTTCCTCATGAACTCCAAATATGTGCAGAAGTACTCTCTCGAGTTCGTCCCCAAAAGTGTTATTAACAGGTCAGCTCAGAAGAGGCAGAGGCAGGGGCAGGCAGGGGGCAGCTGCAAGGACCCGCTGCAAGGACCCGCTGCAAGGACCCGCTGCACCATCTTGGCATTTTTCACAACAGCACGTAGATACCTCCGCACGTGTGCCCAACTATTGCACGCCTCTTCTTTTTCACTCCTCCCATACCCCCTCCACAGATACATCCAAGACAAACGGAGGATCAAAAAAGAGGAGTGAACACGCATGACGTAGTTATGAAGTTCCCAGGGAGGGGAAGGAGCCGCCCCCACGTCGGATCCCCACGCCTGTTCTCCACTTCGCGTCCCCACTTCTCTCCTTCTCCGCTTCCCCACTTGGGTTCCCCTCCTCAGGAGGCCCACTCCCGCCGCATTACCCTTCTTATCAAATACTGCCGGATGAAAAAATCCATGCCCAAAGACTCCATCGCCTCTATTTCAAATTTTCGACTCAGCTTTTCCATTTGAGTGATTTCCTTTCTCACCTTTGCACTGCACCTGAGTCTGTCACCATTTAGCATATTGCGCAAAACATTTTTGTCCCGCTTGGATAACTCCAGGAGGGCCTCTTTGGGGATAAGGTCCATGTCCTGTGAATTCATTCCAACCCATCGCATATCGGTACAAGCGAAGATGGCATCTTCGTTGGTTTTGCAGCCCTCCTTGTAGCTCAAGTATATTCGGAAGCCGTAGGGGTCGTAGTCTCCCACGTAGACGCACTACAGGGTGGGGAGGCCGAAAAGGAAGTACAAATGGATGCACAGATGGAAGAATGGGAGTCGAAATGGAAGCTTGACGTGCAGCTACCTCAAAAGCTGTCCATGAAGTGCCTTAGGATGAAAGGTTGACTGGCCAAGCGAATCGCCACTACACAGGGAGACAACCCCGTGGTGCAGTCCCCCTCTTTTACCTCCAGCTGGAAGAGTTCCACGAGCTCGCAAATAATTTTCCGAGTGGAAAAATCAGGCACTCCCTTTCCGGTTATTAAAATGCAGGGCAAAATCTGGTGTGAAAAAAAAAAAAAAAAAAAAAAAAAAAAAAATTAAGGGGGAAGGGGAGGGGGAAAAAGTGCAGCCAGTAGGAAGTAAAATGCGAACCGTCACATGTGCATATGTATATGTGCGTGTCGGAACGTGGTGGGTACCCCCCCAAATGTAATGCTCTCAAAGTACATTCCATATCTCCTTTTCGCAAAGCTTTTGATATAGCGAATATTTTTCCACCACGAGTATGTAGTTTGCTTGACTCTCCACGCGATCGACTTTTAAAAGGCTGTCATTAATCATTAAACCGTTTTCTGTAAAAGTGGGTGTTTTGGAGGAGGGGGATGAGGCGAATGAGTGTAGCCGCGTTTGGCACGTCTGATCTGTATTGCGGCGCTTCGAGAGGGAGTAGACATGCACGCTTATCCACCCCTGCTTATGCCGATACTCCCCTGCGACGTACCCAATTCGTTCAGATTCAAACGCTCGTTCTTTTTTCGAAGCACGAGGAGACCGCCTATGCACCCTGATGAGCGTTCAAGTAAAATTGTCCTCGTTGGAATTTGCCCACGGGGGCACTACGGGGAGGGGGTGGCTCAGCGGTGCGAAACGTAGCTGGGTGGCACGCACACGAGCATGTACAGGAGCATATACATGCATATATGTACGCATGTGTGTGCCCCCCAGAAGACCCCCATTTTCACGCGCGAGTCGGCGCGCTCCTTATTGAGGGAACCTTTTTCCGAGGCATAGACATTTAGGGATGCCCTGGGGAATCCCAAGATGTGGCAAACGTGCTAAAGGGGATGGGTAGGGTGCGCAAAGGGGTTACTCTGCAGGGGTTACTCTGCGGGGGTTACTCAGCTCGGGCAACTCTCTTGAGGGTCACTTTCCGGAAGGTTACTCTGCGCGGGTTGCTCCCCTCACCAGGATGTGCCGATTCGTTTGGCACTGCTCGCTGAAGAGGTTGTACAGCTTGTAGTATATTTCCCTCTGCGTGCAGCTCTTGTCCTTAGGGAGGGGGTAAGCAAAATGGGCGTTTGTGAGAGCGGGCTAGGTTAGTCAGTCCGATGCTCCAACTGGAAGATACCTCATTCGGATTACACATTTCAGAGTTGCCCCTCGGGGTAGCCACTGCTCATTTTCTCCCCTTTTTAAGTTAAACCTGAATGACCATATCGTTGACGAGCTGTACGACGGATACGGCTGCCGGGGGGGAGGGGAGTGGTAAGACATGAACGGAGTGGACACAAAGGGAGGGCGAATTAGAATGCATAGGCGTAACTCTACACATGCTTCGCAACGCCTTTTTTACGCATGCTTCTCCACGTCTCTACGCATGTACACACTCCTGCAGAGCCCCACGAGGCGCCGGTTGAGGAGGGCGCGGGGGTACTGCTTCTCCGAGTTGGCCTTAAAAATATCCACGTCAAAGCTTAGCAACCAGGACATTACGTGGAGGACAAAGTCCTCTATTTCTGCGAGCACGAATTGGTTGGGTACCGCACATGAGAAAATGGCACTTAGTCGGGCAAGCCGCGTAATTAAGCTCGCTCAGATGGAGCCGACAGGACACCCAAACACATGCACACATATACATGCGTCTACGTGTGCCCTCTTGTGTACGCCCCGGTAACCTTCAAATATCCTGCCCTTGTCAACCCCGTGACTGTCCATCGTTTGGAAGGATACACCAATGACTGCGTCTTTTAATTTGGGAAGGAAAAAAAAAAAAGTTAACAAAAACAACTTTTACAAACCATACAGTTGTTGCACATCGACCGAACACGCATAGTTGCATAAACGAAAGAACATGAATGATGATACATGTGTAATATTCCCACGGCGTTAATGCATAGGCAAGCAAATTGAGGAAAAAAATAGCAAACTGGTTGAATGCCTCACCAAAAGTGTATATACAGGTCAGGCAAATTTTTGAAAAAAAAAAAAAAAATGAAAAAAAAAAAATTGCACACAGGTGGGAAGCTCTCCGTTGGTAACTACATCCACTTGTGTGTGGATGTCTGCGGAAAGGATGATCACTTTCGCCGCAGTCTCTTCATATGCAGAAGGACGGGACATACACAAATTTCCAGCAAGTCAGTAAAGACTCGTTTGTTTCATTATGCTGAGGAATTCCTCTTGGCTAATTTCGCCGTCCATGTCCTTGTCAAATTCGTCTATCATGGCTTGCAGTTCGTCGTCGGATAGGTTTTCTCCCTGCGCGTGTGTGTGAGCGGTTTGTGAGCGTTGTGCGAGCGTTGTGCGACCGTTGTGTGAACGCTTTGTGAGCGATGTAAAATGCAGTGTCAGCACTGGCTACGCGTTGGTCGGCCGCCCGCTGGCCTCACCAGTTCTCGGGACACCCTCCGCAAATTCTTTAGCGATATTTTTCCTGCAAAGTTGGGTCAATTTGGAACGTGAAAAAATATGTCAAAAGGATGTGCAAGACAGTCACCTCATCCTCTACAAGAGAAAATGCAAAGATTATGGCGGCAAACCCGAATAGAAGTTCAATTGCACATTCTCCCTGCTGCACCACGGTGAAATGGCAAATTGGGACATAAGAAAAGGGAAGAGAAGGCCATTCCATCCCCGTTCACTCTTGTTAAAAAATTCCCACCTGTGTCGTCATCGTCAAACAATTTAAACGCTTTGATTATTTCCTCCGTTGGGTCTCTGTCCCCGATCTTCTGCGTCACTAAAAGGGAAAAAAAAGAAAAAAAAGAAAAAAAAAGTGTTATCTTTGCTGCGAAATAACAACGTGCGTAAATTTTCCCCCTCCCTTTTTTTATGTCCTTCATCATCTACGCGACTTCACCTTAGGGAGTCACCACTCGCCCACTCATTATCTCCCCCATCTGGTCGCCTTACTAATGTCCAGAAAATCATTGTAGTCTATATAGCCCGAATTGGATTTATCATATTCCCTCATCAGTTCCAAAACATCCGCTTTCTTTATGTCAAACCCAAGAGCTCTTATTGCTACCTGAAGGAAATATATATAGGAAAAAGGAAGAAAGGGGGAAGGGGATATTAAAATGGGGGCAGCGTTTTTAGGGGGATTATACCAAAGGGTTGCACCTTCCGGGGGAGCAAACATAAACAGTGACATGCAGAGATTGTTCATCTTGGGGAAACTCAAACGGGGGTACCCAACCCAGTGGGGCGTAACGTGAGTCATGTTGCACAGTTGAGTAAGCTTATTGCATGGGGAAAAAAGAGGACGGCCTAACGGCGTGTTATTTTTACTGCGTCGACTGCAGCGCGTTGGTTTGCCTCCGTTCGTTTGTTGCCCTCCGCCGTCCTCACGATTTTCTTTCGTAAAAAGGCAGCTATAATTGGAGGTGATACAACTCGCGGTGCCGCTCACACGGAAGGGGGCTCGCCGCCCACTAGCGCGCCATACCTTCAACTCATGGTAGTCGATTCTCCCCGTTTTCTCCGTGTCAAATAAATCGAAAGCTTCCTTTATCTCATTCTTTTGTTCCTCCGTTATTTCGTTTCTACCCCTCCGCCGGTTGCTACTTATAGACCTATTCGTAATGGCCCTTGGGGTGAAATTGGAGACTTCGCTTTTTCTGCTAATCATTTGGTGTTCCGAGCGACGCGCAAAATGCGGAAAATAGGAAAAGCGCGGAAAACAAGCAAAAAGGGAAAAAACGGAAGAGGCCCCAAAATGTGCACACAGAGGTGTAAAGTTTTTTGGGCTCGCAGAGGTATACACTTTTTTGCGCCCACGAGCGTGAATTTCAAATTGCTATTTTTGCAAAATTGGGAAGGGGTGAAAGTGAACAGCTGGTGACGCGCAGTGGAGAGGTGAAGAAGCGGCGAAAAGGTGGAGCCGCGAAGAGATGGAGCGGAGAAGCAAATAATTCGAGAAGTCAATAATTTGAGAAGTCAATAATTTGAGAAGTCAATAATTTGAGAAGTCACTAATTAGAGAAGTCAATAATTCGAAAAGTCAGTAATTCCAGAGGTGCAGAAATTTTTTGCTTAACTTAGGAAATACTGCCCCTGCGCGGCGGAAAAAACATTGCTTGAGCGGGTATATCGGAAAATAAAAAATTCCACGCCTTTACGCGCTTTTTCGTGCCTCGGGCTGATCGCACCGGGGGAAAGGCTTTCCACTCGGCTTTACACATGCGCACGTGCAGGTGCACACGGATCATGGTACACGAATCATGGCACACGAATCATGGCACACGAAGCATGGCACACGAATCATGGCACACGAAGCATGGCACACGAATCATGGCACACGAATCATGGCACACGAAACATGGCACACGGTACAATGCTCTTTAGCACTTGCGCAATATCAAGCGCCGCCTTAAACTTCCAACAAGCTTTACGTTTCTCCGCGGCCTCCCCCTAAAGCTTGCCATTTTTACTCGCCCACTTAGGGCCATGAAAAAATTTCGCAAGACTGGCAGCTAAACTCCGCGCGAACTTACGCGCACACACTTGAGGAAGAAAAAAGGCATGCCCTCAGGTCGAGAAAATGTGAAAGGGGGTATACGCAAGTGGGTAAGTACGTGTTTAGCGGTTAATGGGGATATCCCGCGGAAATGCGACAAAAATGAGCAAAAAAATGGGCCCCAAACGGGAGCGCAGCTAAGCGGAAGGTTTAAGTGATCGCGAGAGTGGAAGTAATCTTTAGGGTTAGTACAACCAAGGGGGAATTTCCAGATGGGAATTACCAAGTGAGAATTGCCAGCTGGGAATTACCAAGGGGATGAATTCCGCCGCAAGTTGTTTGATACTACTTTGCACGTTCTCTCCCCCAGTGAAAGGGCAACTACCGCAACTCCCCCAACCACTTTGGTGATTTTCCACCACAAGGTGCTCCCGCGCAATGCCCCGCACAAAATAAAAGAGACAAAAACGGTTAAATAGCCATCCCCCCAGCCCCAAAAAAAAATAAAC
>NC_020399.1:561913-563961 GCF_000321355.1 Plasmodium cynomolgi strain B
ATAATTTTCTCTTTTTGGTTAGTTATTTTGCTTAGCTTTTACCTGAATGTGTTTAAAATGGATGGTGCGCAGGTGGGGGAAAAAAAAAATTTGCACACAGATGAAAAAATGTAGAAAAGCGCTAAAAATGGGCAAAAAAAAGGAAAATTTTTCTGAACAGTTCATGCGAAAAGCCACATTTGGCGTTTTTTTTTTTTTTTTTTTAAAGTCCATTTTGGCTAGTCCATCATTCAGCCAAACGCAATATAACCCCACCGCACCCCAGTTTTGTTGGTCTCTCTCAATAAAGGGGGCATTTTTATGCACATTTGTTTTCTTCCTTTTCCGCGCGTGAACGACTGGGCTATTTGGCCAAAATCAGCTAAATTCCTTGGCCGCTTTCCCCTTTTTAAGCCTTCAAGTCCTTTTTCAGAGGTCCATAATACTTAATTTTTTCCTCACTGGTTTGGAATCTTCCATGTCCGATTTTGGAGGAAGTGTCGATAAATTTGAGTGAAATTTGCGCTAAGGCATCTCTCGACACTTGTGGTACCAATGTTTTTCGCAGCGTGATTGGCCTTTTCTTCGTACCAGCAACACAACCTTTCAGTAGGATAAAATCTTCATTGACCACACCATAGTGTGGGAAGCCACCCATGGGGGTAATTTTCTTCTCAGTAATATCAGCATCGGTTGAAGCGTTATTTTTATCCTTTTTCAGGCCAATTCTGTAAATTTTTTTATTTCTTTCAGTTCGATGGAAATAGCCTTTTTGTCCATGTCTGGGTACTTGAAATTGTACCCTTGCAGGATGCCAGGCACCAATACAAGCAACTTTCCTCAATCCTCTGTGTGTTTTTCTTGGTAATCTTTTCACCCCATATCTGCTGACCACACCTTTGGTACCATGTCCCTTGGTCACACTAATCACGTCGATCATTTCGTTCGTATTAAATACATTCGATACGGGTAAATTTTTCTCCAACAGTTCTTTCAAAAAGTCTATTTTCTCTTTCATCCCACCTCCATTTATTTGGATTTCCATGATGTGTGCCTTCTTCATGGTTAAGGGCGTCTTCGATGGTTGCGTGTGACAAACGGCTCTTAACACAGTGCAGTATTTTTCTATTCTCTTGTAGAGACTTTCCTTGGTTAGCTTGGGCACCATCAAAGCTTTGGTAAACGCCTTCTTGTCACTCTTGTACCAGTTTTTGTAGTATCTTCTTCTGAACTCGTCGGAAACGTGGTTTGCCCACACGGTGGTGAGTACTCTCAATCCCTTTGGTGTTTCTCTGTAGCCAACCATTCCTACGACAACCATTGGGGCACATTCGATAATGGTACAGGCTTCCACAATCTCCTTTTTGTGTAACTTTGAACCTGGTTTATCCACTTCCCTTACGATGTGGGTCATACCAGCCTTGTAGCCCATGAATGCCGTAAAGTGGGGGGGCTTCTCTTTGTCATCCTTTGGGAAGGATCTGATTTTGCCTCTCAATCGTTTGCACCTTTTCCTTGGCAAGAATCCGAGCGAGCCGTGGCGAGGCCTCTCGAACTTACGATGCGACATTGTTGCGTGGAGGCGGTGTGGTCAGAGGAGCGGCGCCCGAGTAGGGATAAGTTTATATATGTACCTATTTGCGCACGTATTGGGGCACGTATTTACGTATGCGCTTGACGTGGGGAGGAGGGGTTGCCTCTACGTGCGATGCTCCACTTGGCGGAATGTCACAGTAAAATGAGGTTCACTCCAAAGGTGCTGAATTCGCAAGGAGGAGGAATAATTTCATAAAGGGTAAAAAAAAAAAAAAAGTTTCCTCCACAAGGATTTTTTTTTATATACTTTTTTAAAAATGTTGCTAAAAAAAAAAAATCAGCCTGCGCTTGCGCCTGTTGAGGATTGCTAAAAAGGGTCACTACCGGTTAACGTGAAAGAGAACATATGCAAGTTGATGTGAAATTAGTTCGAACTCTTTTTATCCATGAGAATTTTTTTCCTTTTTTTTTTTTTTTGTTAAATGTATGTTTTTTTCTTTTTTGCAAAAGCGTGGGAACGCGAAGAAAGTCTT
>NC_020399.1:563971-573973 GCF_000321355.1 Plasmodium cynomolgi strain B
TATGTTTTTTCTTTTTTGCAAAAGCTGGGAACGCGAGAAAGCTTGCAACGAAATTGCAAAGATGGAAAAAAAATGAAAAAATTCTACGTGCTCTGAGAGTGCCCCAAAGGATACTATACACTTATTACATACTACGTATTACTACATATAGCACAGGTACAGGTACTACATTGGCTTCCTCGAGGGCATATAATATATCCAATCCATTTGCGGTCGTGCAAAAAAGGGATATGTATTGTATTGCATAGTTGGGCAAAACTTATTTTTGCCGGTCGGCAGGGGGGGGAAGTGAAAAGAATCTCAACCCGGAAAAAGGTTGCCCTTTCAGGTGGATATAAAAATGTGAAATGCCCCTAAGCGCATTTATGAGCACCGGCGTTATGCACGTAATATATATATGAATAAATGTGAGTGTATTTTTGTATGCCTTTTTTTTTTTTTTTTATGCTTTGATCATCCCCCCTGAACTGTTTTTTTTTTTTTTTTTTTGTTCCTGCCTGGGGACGACGTTATCGCCGCGCAAGGTTCACATAAATTGGCGATCTGCGCAGGGGTACATAGAATGTAGGGTGCGCGACGAACGGTGCCGAAGAGGGACCTCTCATCGAATGTCACCTAACATTTATTTCCGTAATGGGGGGGGTGGTATCACACGTATGCGTATGAAGAGTTGTACTTCACATGATGGGTGTTTCCTCCTTTTTTTTCTTTTCCATTTGGCTAACCGCCTGCTGAGGGAAGTATTATACCCCTCTTTTGGACTTTCCCTCAAAGTAGGCTTTAAGAGAAGCAGTGAAAAGAGAAGAGGCGAAAAAAATACGCAGGAGGAGGAGAAGAAGAAGAAGAAGCATATCCTCTCCCCATGCCAGAGACTGCTCCTCTCTCGAAGCAATAAAGCAGTGCGACATGGAATATACCACCTGGTTGTTCGACTCGCCCCCTCAAAAAAAAAAAAATCCCGGCTGGCAACCCACACTACGGCGAGTGCTACGTAGTAATAAAAAACATCACCCCCCATTGCGGTATTATGCTGCTCTGTATGCTACGAAATTTTGCGAAATTATGCAGACTGCTTCCCTTTCGCACGCGTTTGAAGGGGGTGGTCCCCCGTGCAGGGATCACAGGGAAGTCTCCACGTTACGCACGTTTTGTATGCATATATATATGCTTGTACGGGTGCGCCATTTTGCCGCACCGCGCAGGGGAAGCCATTTATTTGTTTATTTATTTATTTACTCATTTTTATCTTTCGCACGCCGGCTCAGTGCTTGAATGATGATCTGGCGCGGTGAGGTGACTCCACGGAAAAGGAAAACCCCATTGTGAAGGAGCGATGGCAAAAAAGGGAACTTAACAGAGCTACGAAAGGAAGAACAAAAAAAAAAAAAAGAGTTGCAAACGCGCTTCCCTATTGGGGACACTTAAAAAAAAAAAAAAAAAAAACATTGCTATGTAACACTTGGGGAAAAAAATTGACGTAAAATAAAACCTACGTCAGTAAGTTCAATACAAATGCATATAAAAATAATTCACTCTGTTTTTATTTTCCCTTTTACGACTTAAAGCGTAGTCACGCAGAAGGGGAGAGAAGGATGCTCGCCCATCTGTGCATGCGTTTTGATATTGGAAAGGTTATATCTGCTCAGTGTATCCTTCCCATTTGAAGGAAGGCGGCGGAGAGGTCGTAAAAAACATGAAGCCATCTTATCAGGTTAACATTCTTCCATTTGTTCCCCCCTCCCAACTTTTGCCCATTGGTGACCCACGTGAATGTCCAAAAGGACCCAATTTAAGCAGCTCCCTCACAATTAGGCACGACATAGGCTAAGCAAAAAATTGTCCTTTTTTTTTTTTTTTCCATCCCATGAATTAAAACGCGAACAGTGTAACACTTCATGGAGAATCCGCTTCGTATTCCCCTTTCCGCATTCAAATTGGTGACTTAAATTTTTGCTCACTGGAAAACATACTATCGTTCATTTAAATTAAAGACGTGGAAACAGGCTAGATATAAGCACGAAGGGATCATTCGTTTCGACGCCGTCACATATATGGGAAAAAAAAAAAAAAAATTATGCACACATATGTAGGCGCAACCTCTACAGTGTAATTACATGGAAGGGGGGGTATCCCATTATCGGTGTGCCTATCGTTAGCCCCTTCTGTGTGCCCTTTGGGTTTCGTTCCTGTGCGAAGGGAATGGCTTGATGTCGCATTTGCGCGAGTATCATCTGTGTATCGGCTGCGTATCGGCTGCGTATCGGCTGCGTATCGGCTGCGTATCGGCTGCGTATCGGCTGTGAATCAGCTTCCTATCAGCTGTGTAACGTCAACTCATGTCAGGTCAAGTTGTGTCCTCCCGATTTTGTAAAATCATCGTGGAACGGCAAATGTGACGAGAAAGGAATATTTTTTTTTTCCTTTTTTTCTTTTTTTTCTTTGTTCCTCTTCCAACGTCCCCTCCGTTGTTGTTGCCCGTCCGTTTTAATTTAACCCCGTACCACAACTGTGCATACAATTTTGTGTTAACCTGTGTGTTATGCACACATCCCCGCATTGCCAACAAAAAAAATAAATAATAATATTTCCAAAATGAAAGAGGTGGAGAAGCCCCCCATGGAAATAAGGCAGCTGCTACCCGTAATGGTATGAACACATTTTTCACAGCTGCGCAATTCGTCCGATTAGTGATACCCACACGCATGTTCGCCTGTCTCTCCTCGCATGGAAAGGCGTTCACATTTCACTTCCCCACGCGATTCATTTAGCTGATAGGCCTGGTAACCCTCGTCATGTACTCCATATTTGTCACGGTAAATGCGGTCTGGGGGAGGGGGAACCATGAGTTCGTATCGGCAGGCCCATAAGAACAAGTCCCTCTCCCGCGAACCTACCTACTCGCGCGAAACGTTCAGCTTTGCCGCGACACCTTCCACCATGCGTGAATCACTTCGCCACGACACTTACTTAAACGCGCGAAACACTTCACTTCGCCGCGACACTTACTTAAGCGCGCGAAACACTTCACCTCGCCGCTTCCCCCCCCAGTTCTACTGCATGGTTCTGCTCCAAATAAACGTCCAGAAGCAGTACGTGGACAGTGACCTGTTGAATGAGGGCTACACCAAGCTGCTAACGTGTAAGGGGTGGACGCACCTCCTATGGGTGGAACCATAGCCCATGTCTGTGCCAATTTTTAAATACGCTTGACTAACTCGTCACAGACTCCCCCTCCCCCCCTGTGACACCACACCCATAATTCGTATCCCTTCGCTTCTTTTCTAGTCCACGTTTTGCTATTCCTGTTTATTTGGTCCTTTTACAAAACATACACGGTGGACCCTGGTAGTATCCCCGGTGAGTACAGTACCTTGTTAATGGAAGTGACAGGGACGAATATCCATATGCTTCGATTACACTCACGTTGGATAAACAGGTGGATGGAGTCCTTCCTGCTACACATGAATGGGGTTCTCTCAATAGTGGCACCAAAGTGGCACCAAACCCTATCATAATAGTCCAACGATCTGCAAATGTTTTTCCCCTGCCACCTTTTCTATTGCTTAAAAGACACTCATGAATGGACCACCGAGCCGGACGTCAACAGAATAAAGGAGAGAGGACCAAATGGTAATTCGTAGGCAAAGCGGTTTTAATGACCATTTTTGAAGAGTCATCATGTGGGAATCTTCTACATAGTTCCGCTTCTTCACCGACGTGTGCCATTATGTATGGATTCCCCATTTTTTTTTTTTTATGTCCCTTTCACTCTAGGCGAGCTCCGCTACTGCACACACGAGAAGAAGTACAAGCCTGACCGGGCCCACTACTGCAGGTGAGCAGTCCGACGCGAGAGGGGTGAGATGAGAATGGGATGATACGAAAGGGATGATACGGAAGGGATGATACGAAAGGGATAATACGAAAGGGATAATAAGAACGTGAAATTTTTTGACCACTTGCATGCATACCTCTGTGCTCACCCCCTAACCCCTTCACCCACCGCAGGGCCACCAAAAGGAATATACTCAAAATGGACCACTACTGTCCCTGGGTAGGGAATTTAATCTCCTAAAATGGGACCCCCATTAGCCGAATCCGCAGTGCCAAGTGTTGCGTCCCATCAGCAGGGATCATTCTGTGTTCCTCCAGAAAAAAGGAAAAAATATAAAATAACCAAATGGAGAGGTAGAAAAGTGTGAGCTCGTCTAAGTATGCACAAATTTTCTTATATGTGTTTATGTCTGTCTTCCTCCCCTCTTTTTGTAGGTCGCAAATGGCGTGGGTTACTACAACTACAAATTTTTTCTGTTAAGCCTTTTCTATGCGAACCTATGCTGCCTATATGTGGAGGTTAACTGTCACTCGTCCTTCCCCGACTTGTACGCAAACCCAAACGTCCTTTTCAACGAAGTTTTTTACATTTTTCTGGAAATCGTCCTTGCTGCCGTCATCCTACTGTAATGTTTTTTCTCATTTCTGAGGGGGGAACTGACTCAAAGAGGGAGAGGAGAGGAGCAAATAAAAAAAGAAGTCACCCCTTGTTGGCTATCCAATTGGGATAAGCTGACCACACACATGTGCTTCATCCAGACAGGGGAGTCTCTTTCCCCTACGGAATTCACCTCACTATCATTTTTAACTTTTTTTTTTTTTTTTTTTTTTTTCCCCCCATACACGTTGCTAGAATTATCTTCCCCTTCTTCCTATTCCATCTGTATTTGACTGCCCACAATTATACGACTCTCGAGTTTTGTGTGGTGAGAAATTTATTCCCTTTCCTCCCGCATGGATTATTCGTATTGGGAGGAAGGAAGGCCCTCTTTTCACTCATAGCCAAATGAGCATGTCCCAATTTGTGTACATGTGATCAAGTCTTCACATGGGACTCCTCCTCACCACCACCGTTCTGCATCGCCACTACTGTTCTGCATCACCTCCACTGTTCTGCATCACCACCAATGTTCTGCACGAACACCCCCCTTTCAGATTGGGAAGAGAGACAAGCAGAGCATGTACGACTTGGGCGTGGAGGAAAATTTCAATCAAGTTTTGGTGAGTTTACAAAAAAGAAAAAAAAAAAAAATAGGAGAGGGGAGAAGACCTCCCTCCGATGAAGATACTCCATGTTGGAGGACCCTCCCCAGCGCGAACACACCAACGTGTGGTGATACTCCCCCTTTTTTGCACACTCCAGGGAGACAACATCCTTTTGTGGCTGCTGCCCGTCGGGGGCCCCAAAGGCGACGGATTATTTTACGAGACGTTTGCCCAGCACAGGTGAGAGGTGAAGCGGTAAAGCGGTGGAGAGGCGGTGCGGTGGAGAGGCGGTGCGGTGCAGCGGCGGAGGTGTGGAGAGGCTCACTTCGGGTGATGCACCGCTTGCTGAGCGATCGAGGCCCTCTCCCGCGAGTCACCAACTACATCATCCCCACCGGCGCGCAAGTGAGCGCATATAAAAATGTATGTATACATTCGCTTGGCTGACCATCGGGGAGCCACTCTCGAACGAACGCACCTGCCACTCTTCACTTTTTAATGACACCACCCCACCCGCAGATAATGAATGGAGAGCCACCAACCTATTGCGTCCTACAAATGCCGCTCCCCCATTTGGCTGCCACACCAATTGACCGCTTCACCAACTAACCGCTGCACCATTTTGTTTGCCCTCTGGGGGGTCACTGGACTCTCCATATTCTTCCCCACTCGGATTTTCCCTTCCGTTTGGGGTCGCCTCCCCTCGAGGCTTATTCTACCCATATGGCGATCTCGGTACCCTAGGTAGCTATTTTTTTTTTTTCAAATGTGCTTTCCATTCTGTTCACCCGATACATTTCGCTAGTTGTATGTTCCCCATGAGTTGCCCATTTTTTAATCGTTTGTAAAAACAAAAGATGATTAAAATGTTTTTTTTTTTTTCGTGAAGAAGTATTTGTATAGATATAAACTGCTGCAAATTATAAAGTGGTAATTTTTTTTTTTTTTTTGGGGTGGAAAACGCATGAGTATTTCTTTTCACCGTGGCGCAAAATGTCGAGACCAAATCCGGGCCTCTGATTTTCCCCCTATGGCACCCTCCCTGTGATAACGACTAACATCTCCTAAGATGAATTTTGTGAAGGTGTCCCTCGATTCGTACCCTGTCAAGTAAGGAATGCGAAGAGGGGGGAAAAGACACTACCCCCGTCTGTTTGGTTTATTCCTTTGTGCGGCGAGTCTTTTCCCCGCGGAGTCTGTCCCGTGTGTGAGTATGCGCAGGTGGAAGGAGAGAGGTTCTCCCCCACGTCGATACCCTTAGTTGGGACACTTAGCTGGGACACTTATACGTGACACTTAGCCGCGACACCTAGCTGCTACACGTGGCCGCTCCCCCCCGCAGGTACTACAACCGAACGCACAAAGTCACCAACACGCTGAGGCTGAAGGGGATAGGGTTACTAACCTGGGAGGAAGAAGACATCAAAAATTTCTTTCAGAAGCTAGACTTGACTTTTATGGTCTACTTGATACTCCAGCAGAATGTCGTATTCGTGGAATTTTACAAAAAGAAGGACTGCTCCTATGTCTTCAACCTTTTGAACCACGTAAGGTGGAGCGGTGGCACAAGCCAGCCGGCCAGGTCGGCGTGCCAAGTGGGCGTTCCATGAGGGCGTTCCATGTGGGCGTTCCATGTGAGCATCCCTAGTGAGCGTACCAAGTGACCGTACCAAGTGAGCGACTCCTGTCACGCGTGCGCCTCCTTCACCCCCACGACGTTTTCCCCACCAGAACCCTCCCAAGGGACAGCCGGAGCGCAAAACGGACATCCAGGCGGAATATGTAAATGTGCGGTACGACATTCAGGAGGACTCCCCCACCGTCTATTCGCGGGACTTCTCTCTCCTGCTGGGAGGCCTCCCTGGCAAGCAAGCTAGAGGGGAAGTCCCCATCGGCTGCGAAACGAACAATGGCTGCGAAACGAACAATGGCTGCGAAACCGACAATGGCTGCAAAACCAACAATGGCTGCGAAACCGACAGTGGCTGGAAAGCCAAGAACGAGAACGAACTGAACGCTGCTAACAGCGGGGACGGCGTTTCCATCCAACCGGACGCTATCGACGAAGACTTCTCCGAGGAGGTCATTCGGACGTACCAGCAGGAACAGTGGCTTAAGTACACCAAAAACGACGGTACGTTTATGCGCCTCCGTGAAGGCGCCGTTGCAACTGCATTGCAAACAGGTGGCAAACAAATGGCAGCCACATGGCAACCACATGGCAAACACTTCGCCACCACGTCTCTACTGCCCCTTCATCGCCCCTCCACCACAGAGATCAACGTGTGCCACTACTTCTGCCGGAGCACGCCGAACAAAATCTACAAGTCCTACTGCATCCCGGACCCGCGCCTGTTCTTCTCTGTGGAGTGCCTGGACCGCATAGGGGTCCTTCTGGACGGCCGCCAACCGAACCAAATCTCCATCCTGAAATGTCACGTGAATAAAGCCGTCGAGTATGTCATCGAGTCAAGGCATATTTTCCAGGTGGGTTCACACAGAGCAACATCTGAGCGATGCCATTTACGGGGGGGAAGTGACAAATTGATGCCCCCTGATCCGTGTCACCAGTTCTAGCAGCACCGTCAGCAGCATCGCCAGTAGCACCATCAGCAGCATCGCCAGCAGCACCGCCAGTAGCACCACCCCCCACGGCACATTTTTACAATTAATGCTCCACAACGTGATTAATTTTTCTCTTCCTTCCATCGCCTCTACCCCGCCTGTAGGACGAAATAGCCTTCTTGGTTATGAAGAACGATCTACCCATGTCCTTCCTCGACATTCGAAATAGTAATGATGATGGACGTATGTCATGTCACTTGATACACACACACCGTCTCAGGGGGCGACTCTCCCAAGTGTTGTATTCGTGGTTACAATCTCGACCTACTTCTCCCCCCTGCGCAGGAACCAAAACGAACCTAATTGTGGAGAAAAATACACTCATTAAGATTAAGGGTAGAAGGAGATACGAACTAATTTTTGGAATTCCCAAGAAGAAAACGCTTCCACTGGAGGGGGAGGTACTGACTGACGCTCTTAGAGAGGGGGATTATTTGCCTCCCTTACGGAGATTATTTTATTTGAACCTAGATGGATCGAGCCTCTTCAAAATTTTTGCCACCCATTTTATAACTTCCTCCCTGTACAGATCCCCATGCGTCGAAAGGACAGTTATCTAATGATATTTCGCTTCATTGACGAACCCAGTGTAAAGAAAATGCTAACGCAAAAGCACAGGAACCAAACGGTTAAGGACGAACCACAGGAGAAGAGTTGCGTCTCGGTAGATGTTGGACACTACAACTCGGACAATATTGAGAGGACGTATGTTCTCGATGTGTATAACAAAATAGCGCAACATTTTTGCTACACCAGGTATGTGCTCCAAAGGGTGGTATGGCGGTATAGCGGTGGTATAGCGGTCTTGTGATGCCCGATCTTGTGGTGTGCGATCTTTTGATGATATGGCGTTGTGGTGATATGGGCTTCGTGGCGGTGGTCACCACCCCCATGAGGCGAACTTCTGCATCAGGAGTCGCCGCGAGAGAGAGGTCGTCCGTCTGTCTGCTTGTCTGCCTGTCTACCTGCCTGTCTACCTGCCTGCCTGTCTGCCTGCCTGTCTGCCTGCCTGTCTATCAAAAGAGCCTTCTCTCCTCTACTCTTCTCCTCTCTTTCTTCTTTTCTCTTCTCTCCTCTGAAAATGCTACCTGCGCTACGGCATTCCACCCCCGATGCGGTTCCTCCTACAGGTACAAATCCTGGAACAACGTAGAAAACCTAATCAACGAGGAGCAGGAGGGAAACCTAATCATGGACGTGGGGTGTGGCAACGGAAAAAACGTGCAAGTCTCATCTAAGTATTTCTTCATTGGTCTGGATTTCAGTTGGTACCTTTTGAAGCTTGCTCAGAAGAAGTGGAATGCAGATTTGTTTCTGGCCAACTGCGTCAGCATACCTTTGCGATCGAGTACGTCACGGCGGAGGGTCTCAGTAGAGCGCTTGTGCGGCGTGGGGTTGCACCTCTGCATAGCGCCTCTCCTTAGTAGCAGCTCTGCATAGCGCCTCTGCTTAGTAGCTCCGCCTACCTCACCACCCCCTTTTTATGCAAACGGCTCATCTTCCTCCCCACAGACATAGCCGACCTGTGCATTTCCATCGCGGTCATCCATCACATCGGCACGCACGAAAAACGGTAATTGCGCAGGCAAAGATAAGGAGATCACTTTCCTCCCCTCAATAACCCTATCGATCATGCTCCCAACACATTTTTCCAATTTTTTTTTTGTAGACGAATGGCAGTGGCTGAGATGGTCCGATGTACCAAAGTTGGGGGTAGGATCCTGATATACGTATGGTAAGTGGGACAGCCGAGTGTGGGGGCGTGACCTCTCCGCGTCGCTTCATAGATACGTCGCTTCACAGCTGCATTGCTTCACTCCACCGCAGGGCCTACGAGCAGCAGGAGAACGTGGTCGGCAACCGGAAGTTCGATTCCCAGGACAGTAAGCCCAGCGACTTGCCCGCGCAGATACATGTCCCCATGGATATGGTCCATAAGGAAGGGCGCCCTTCTGCGCAAGCATACTCATGGCATGCTAACTATCTACACATGCTAACTATCTACGCGCGCTATCTACATTCGTCGGTCTCCCCCTTCACCCCCACCCCCTCGATGTCGCCCCTGGGCAGTTTTCGTTCCCTGGTACCTTCAGCCGCAGCACACCCTGGAAGGCAGTGAAGACGTGAACGAAGTAGAAGTGACCGAAAGGGAAGTCCTGCACCCAGCCAAAAAAGGTAAAGCGTTGCAACAGTGGTGAAACATAAGCGAATACTTTTTTGTGTGTGAATGTATATTTTTTCTTTTTTCTTCTTGCCCCTTTTTAACACCGCAATGGATGTGCTGATTGGTCGTGAGTTGGCTTGCTGGCTTGCTGGCTTGCTGGCTTGCTGGCTTGT